>NC_054577.1:1083940-1250821 GCF_017654505.1 Polyodon spathula
ATTCCTGCCAGCATGAAGCGAGTCATGCCAAGAAGCAACTCTGGGCTTGTATAGAAGGGGGATCGCAAGCCTATTTTAAATAGTTGACAGCTATAACTATGAACAATCAGCTCCCCTCTGCACACATAAAATACTGTCCCTCTGTCTTAACAATCAGCTCCCCTGTGCACACACAAAACACTGTCCCTCTCTCTGAACAATCAGCTCCCCTCTGCACACACACAAAACACTGTCCC
This sequence comes from Polyodon spathula, assembly GCF_017654505.1. Lineage (NCBI taxonomy): Eukaryota > Metazoa > Chordata > Actinopteri > Acipenseriformes > Polyodontidae > Polyodon > Polyodon spathula. Next base: position 1,084,177 of record NC_054577.1, read on the forward strand.
TCTGTCTGAACAATCAGCTCCCCTCTGCACACACACAAAACACTGTCCCTGACAGCAACCTCCCCACTGCAGCTCCAAGAGCAAAGCCAGATGCCAAGAAGCGACTCTGGGCTCGTATAGAAGGGGGATCGCAAGCCTATTTTAAATAGTTGACAGCTATAAGCTACAAGGGGAGCTGGTGCTTACCCCTATGAGATCTAGGAGCTCAACATTATACATTGATGCATCGCAGTGCTTCTGTCCTATTTAAATATCTTCATGGTAGAAATATCGTTCTCTCTTCATCAGTTTCATGTCTACAGCCCCACTCACCGATCTGTGTAGAAACAGCTGGTAGCAAACTCAAGACAACGAGAAAGGTCCTCTCCAGGAATCTCAGCTTCAGAACACAAGCTCAGTTAGTTGTTAATGTGTGACACAAACAAACCAGACCCCATGTAGACTCCTCTCTTGATTGCACTGTGAAGTACTGCACACCCACAGCCAGACTCCTGTATTCATATTCATCACAGGACCAGACCACTGCTCCACTGAGATACTTGTGGCACACTGCAGAATCACACTATACTGTACACTACCCCTTCAATACACAGCAGAACTGCAGAATCACAGTATACTGTACACTACCCCCTTCAATACCCAGCAGAACTGCAGAATCACACTATACTGTACACTACCCCCTTCAATACACAGCAGAACTGCAGAATCACACTATACTGTACACTACCCCTTCAATACACAGCAGAACTGCAGAATCACACTATACTGTACACTACCCCCTTCAATACAGAGCAGAACTGCAGAATCACACTATACTGTACACTACCCCTTCAATACCCAGCAGAACTGCAGAATCACACTATAGTGTACACTACTCTCTTCAATATACAGCAGAACTGCAGAATCACACTGTACTGTACACTACCCCTTCAATACCCAGCACAACTGCAGAATCACACTATACTGTACACTACCCCTTCAATACCCAGCAGAACTACATAATCACACTATACTATACACTATCCCTTCAATACTCAGCAGAACTGCAGAATCACACTGCTTCCAGAGGCAAAGGTCACATTACTATTCTCCAGTTTAACCCTCTGTTGTTGTAAAATTTGACTTTAAGGTGGTTCTCTTTGTCCAGTGAGTCTCTGATTCTCCAGTCCTGTCCAATACAGCTACACTCATGCAGGTATTGACACAGTACTGACACAGGCTGTACACTACCCTGCTTCAATGAGACAGCACTGACACAGGCTGTACACTACCCTGCTTCAATGAGACAGCACTGACACAGGCTGTACACTACCCTGCTTCAATGAGACAGCACTGACTCAATATGACTGTACACTATCCTGGCTACAACATGACATTCTAGAGCCAGTAGAAATGTTTACAGTATTATGAATTCCTGAGCAACCATAGATGAGGATAGTTTCTCATTGGGTCTGGATTAGTCACATGACACCCCACCCCCCCCCACACACACACACACTCAGTCACACTCACTCACACACTCATCCACATGCACAGGAGAGAAGGGTCGTGTTGTGTGTGAAGTTGGGAGGGGGGCTTAATTACGACGGGTTTGATAATTCAGCCCCAGTAATCTCTCTGGCATTAAACTTTCAAAACAGTTTAGCAGTCATTTTCAAAATGATTTGTACCCCTGCTAGGTCAATCCCACCCAGAATCCATTTTACTAAAGATCTTGTTTGTTCAAACACATACAAAATATTTTAATTGTGTCATAAGTGCAGCTGTGCGCAAAATATTTTGACAATGAAAAGTTAAGAATGTTCTGTGTGTGGTCGCCTTATCTTTCCTGCCAGCATGAAGCGAGTCAGATTATTCTTCCCTAGCAACAAATGACACTACAGCCAGAAAATATTCCAATTGGATGACTACAACTTAACAGCATTCCATTTCTTTTTTTTTCTAATATTTGTTTTGCGTTCACTTTTTAGTTTTAAACACTAGGCTCTCTGATGGTAAACTTTCAAAACAGTTTGGCACCAATTTTCAAAACAATTTGCAACCCTTAACATGACCAACTCTGAGACAACATTGACTACATCTCCCCTAACCCTTAACATGACCAACTCTGAGACAACATTGACTACATCTCAAACCCTAACCCTTAACATGACCAACTCTGAGACAACATTGACTACATCTCTAACCCTAACCCTTAACATGACCAACTCTGAGACAACATTGACTACATCTCAAACCCTAACCCTTAACATGACCAACTCTGAGACAACATTGACTACATCTCAAACCCTAACCCTTAACATACCAACTCTGAGACAACATTGACTACAACCCTAACCCTTAACATGACCAACTCTGAGACAACATTGACTACTCTCTAAACCTAACCCTTAACATGACCAACTCTGAGACAACATTGACTACATCTCAAACCCTAACCCTTAACATGACCAACTCTGAGACAACATTGACTACATCTCAAACCCTAACCCTTAACATGACCAACTCTGAGACAACATTGACTACTCTCTAAACCTAACCCTTAACATGACCAACTCTGAGACAACATTGACTACATCTCAAACCCTAACCCTTAACATGACCAACTCTGAGACAACATTGACTACTCTCAAACCCTAACCCTTAACATGACCAACTCTGAGACAACATTGACTACTCTCTAAACCTAACCCTTAACATGACCAACTCTGAGACAACATTGACTACATCTCAAACCCTAACCCTTAACATGACCAACTCTGAGACAACATTGACTACATCTCAAACCCTAACCCTTAACATGACCAACTCTGAGACAACATTGACTACTCTCTAAACCTAACCCTTAACATGACCAACACTGAGACAACATTGACTACATCTCTAACCCTAACCCTTAGCGTAACAACACCATTGAAAGCTATCCTATATGTTTCCAAACTGCATCTCTTGGATCTTGGGATTCAAACACTTCTGTTCCTTGTAATCCTGGGGAATCTCCTGGGATAATAGCCAAGGAGGGACCTGGTTTTATCCAATCAGAGGAATGGGGTATTCTAGTTTGGGTTTGAGTCATAAGCATTATCATGATGATTACTGTGTGAAATACAAAGACGCAGAACCTGATCAGTTATCCTTCGATCCCTCTTACATATCATGCAAGCTGGGAGGATGCTATGCTGTCAGTTGATTTATTAGTACCCAATTTGTTAAGTGTGATTTGATAAGCAGGGTGTGTTCTACTGACCTTGCTGCTGTCAATGCCATGAGGTTGGTCTTACTGGTTTCCACACTTGTGATTATGTGTCAGCCTTACTTGTCAATAAACTGATTTGTTTATGATTTTTTTTAAATCTGAAATTACAGAAGCATGCTTATATTTGTATTTCTAAAAGCTGTCAATATGAAACAGCCTTGTGGTAGTATGTACTTCAACAGAAATTAAAAGCACCAACCAAGTTGGCACATTGCAGCATTACAAAAAAGGACAAGGGAGACATATGTAACAGTAATTGTTTATAGTATACAATTCATACAAATATATATTAAGCTTTAAATATTTTATTTTAGTGGCAGTCACTATTTATATGCAGTCTATTTATAATAGACTTAGCTGTGCTCTAAATATGTAAACCGGAAATATCTACATTGTAACACAATTCAAAGAGATTCTTAATAAATTCATAGAAAAAAAATCAATAAAAACAATAAAACACTAGTAATACACTAGCAAAGGAATTCCACGATACAATTTAAAGTATATTTCTACTTCTTCATTTCATGAAACGAAGATTATTTACATTATTTTTCTCTGATTAACTTACAAGACTTAAATAAAATAGTTAGGCACATTAAATCCTCTCCGTGTCTTTTGGATCCTATACCAACCAGTCTCTTGAAGGAGGTGTTTAGTAAGCTGTCCAATGATGTCCTTCATATAGTTAATAGCTCTTTGTCATGAGGAAGGTTTCCTTCTTCTTTAAAAACTGCCTTAGTGAAACCTTTACTTAAGAAATCGAATCTGGATAGTGCAGTTCTAAGTAATTCTAGACCTATTTCAATCCTTCCCTTTTTAGCAAAGGTACCTGAAAAAGTATTTTATAAACAAATTAATACTTTCCTTGGAAATAATAAAATCTTCAAGAAATTTCAATCAGGATTTCGCGCTAACCACAGTATATGGCAAGTTTACTTTTAACGAAATTCTTCATACAACAATGTGAGGTAGGTTACTTCATCAAGTTTCACTAAAAGTTATTTCACATGCAAAGTGTGCAAACTAACTAATTAACAGTTCAATTCTGTGTTAATTTGTTACAATTAATTAATTTAGTTCCACGAAAGGAAAACGCAACTGTAATTACTCTCAACGGTTCCTTGAAGCTTAGACTTTTGGTCCGCTGGTTTGGAAACTCAATCTGTTGACATGTCCAGTACAAAACTCTCCTCTCCGCAACAAAGTCTTCAGTCCCACGTTGGATCAACAAAGCTTTCAATTCTCGATATAATCAACAAACAGCCGCAATAAAGTCTCCAGTCCTCGCTATAGGATCCACAACAGCGGCCGTCTGCTCTGTCCTCTTCGCTGAATCATTTAGCTAGCAGGTAGCAGGGCACAGTTTCTTTTGGATCCTGTGGTTTTAGCTGTACTGCAGACCCAGGCTGGTTTGTCTGATAATAGTCGCTGGTAGTTTTACCGCAGTCTTCTAGCCGGTCCTCAGTCTCGTTGCTTGTGGTCGTTGATTCGCTTGCAGCTTGCTTGCTCGTCTTGGGTCCGTTTCAGGTCCCGTCTTGATTCCGTTTTAGGCAGAGTTCCGGAGTTGCAACTTTGCATTGCAGTGACTGCACCTCTGTAAACCCCAAGTCCTTTGATGTTTTAATGTCCTTTTCCACCGGAACATCGCTAGTTTATGTCTTCCTTGCGTTAAAATGATTGTTGTTGCACATGTGAATTATCTATACATAATTCAACTGTCCGCTCAGCCTAATCTAGAGAGTTCAGGCACCAGTCCTCTACAGTAAGTCATATAATTCAGTATGTCTGCAAACCAGAGGCCCCTTTCAAGACAGTTTGCCATGTTTTTCAAGACACACAATTTCATTAATGAATCCAGTTACATTTCTAATACACGTTCATGTATTATCATATTCAGGGAATATGTCCTACATACACAATGCAAGCCTCACGATGACCGCAAGGTCCCCCAAACCAGGCTGGACTCCAGGTGCAGGATTATTCTGGTACAAGAACTGTACTACCTCGGTGTCACTGAACAGGTCAGCTTGAGCGCAGATCAGAGACACGGTACTTTCGCAGGATAGTTATGGTAATGTTATCGGATTGCACTTCCACTTCTCTAATCATTTTCACACTAAAAAGAGTCAAGGAAAATAATATAGTTTTAGTCATACTGAGACCCAGGGCTTGCGTTCTGCTCTAGACGACGGTGGTCGTTGATTCTTCTGATTCGAAAGAATGTAGAACCATGGAATCCACGAGAAATCCCCAGACGAAATGCGGTTGCAGATATCAATTTTTAATTAATTTACAGGACCCACAAACTGCCAAATCACAACTGATTATACAGCTACTAATACAGTTAAAAGTTCAGGCGTGTTTGTGTTCTCCTCGCTTCTTGCACTACAAACATTTTGTGTTTAGCACCCCTACAGATCGTGTGTGGACATTTTATAAAGAGCAATTGACAAATAAAAACACTTGTCGTTGCACTTTACCTTCTATTTGAAGTGAGAGGGGATCATTCTGACTGCCACAAACTACTACTGCAAATTAATAAGAACAATAATTCTGCAGATGGTTCTTAAATACATTTAAGTTTTGGACCATTTAAGTATTGGACCGATCCACAAAAAGGGAAACAAAACTGAACCAGGTAACTACAGACCAGTAAGCCTGACTTCTATTATATGCAAACTTATGGAAACTATAATAAGATCCAAAATGGAAAATTACCTATATGGTAACAGGGTACTGGGAGACAGTCAACATGGTTTTAGGAAAGGGAGATCGTGCCTAACTAACTTGCTTGATTTTTTTGAGGATGCAACATCGATAATGGATAATTGCAAAGCATATGACATGGTTTATTTAGATTTCCAGAAAGCTTTTGACAAAGTCCCGCACAAAAGATTAATTCTCAAACTGAACGCAGTTGGGATTCAAGGAAACACATGTACATGGATTAGGGAGTGGTTAACATGTAGAAAACAGAAAGTACTGATTAGAGGAGAAACCTCAGAATGGAGTGTGGTAACCAGCGGTGTACCACAGGGATCAGTATTAGGTCCTCTGCTATTCCTAATCTACATTAATGATTTAGATTCTGGTATAGTAAGCAAACTTGTTAAATTTGCAGACGACACAAAAGTAGGAGGAGTGGCAAACACTGTTGCAGCAGCAAAGGTCATTCAAAATGATCTAGACAAGATTCAGAACTGGGCAGACACATGGCAAATGACATTTAATAGAGAAAAGTGTAAGGTACTGCACGCAGGAAATAAAAATGTACATTATAGATATCATATGGGAGATATTGAAATTGGAGAAGGAATCTATGAAAAAGACCTAGGAGTTTTTGTTGACTCAGAAATGTCTTCATCTAGACAGTGTGGGGAAGCTATAAAAAAGGCTAACAAGATGCTCGGATACATTGTGAAAAGTGTTGAATTTAAATCAAGGGAAGTAATGTTAAAACTGTACAATGCACTAGTAAGACCTCATCTTGAATATTGTGTTCAGTTCTGGTCACCTCGCTATAAAAAAGATATTGCTGCTCTAGAAAGAGTGCAAAGAAGAGCGACCAGAATTATTCCGGGCTTAAAAGGCATGTCATATGCAGACAGGCTAAAAGAATTGAATCTGTTCAGTCTTGAACAAAGAAGACTACGTGGCGACCTAATTCAAGCATTCAAAATTCTAAAAGGTATTGACAATGTCGACCCAAGGGACTTTTTTGACCTGAAAAAAGAAACAAGGACCAGGGGTCACAAATGGAGATTAGACAAAGGGGCATTCAGAACAGAAAATAGGAGGCACTTTTTTACACAGAGAATTGTGAGGGTCTGGAATCAACTCCCCAGTAATGTTGTTGAAGCTGACACCCTGGGATCCTTCAAGAAGCTGCTTGATGAGATTCTGGGATCAATATGCTACTAACAACCAAACGAGCAAGATGGGCCGAATGGCTTCCTCTCGTTTGTAAACTTTCTTATGTTCTTATGTTTCCCTCGATGTGTCAGGATGGCTCTATTTCTTGATGTTCTTCACGTGGTTTAACCTGGTGGATTGGGAGCTCACCCTCTGCCTGGTGTCTGGACTGAATCCCACCACAGTTGAACAGCTGCCAAATCACTGCATTACACACAACTGTAGATTCACATAGAATAGAAACTACATGGAAACACACGACGTACTGAGAAATAAGCACGTGTCTCTGTGATAATCACTTAATCACACAACAATGCTCTGGGTTGCCCTGTACCTTCTTTTTATTTGATTTTGATCTTACTCTAATTAGCTTTATTAACATGATCACTATCCCTCCCTTTAAATGCATACTGACCATCTTTAAAATCCATTCTCTTTACCTCTTATTAGCTTTATTAACATTATCACTGGTCCCTCCCTTTAAAGGAGCGTCGACCATCTTTAAAATCCATTATCTTACTCTAATTAGCTTTATTAACATGATCACTATCCCTCCCTTTAAATGCATGCTGACCATCTTTAAAATCCATTCTCTTTACCTCTTATTAGCTTTATTAACATTATCACTGGTCCCTCCCTTTAAATGCATGCTGACCATCTTTAAAATCCATTCTCTTTACCTCTTATTAGCTTTATTAACATTATCACTGGTCCCTCCCTTTAAAGGAGCGCAGACCATCTTTAAAATCCATTATCTATTGCCGTCCTCTGGTCATTATTACCATTAACAAAGCAATATCTCAGACCTAACCATGACTTTCTAAGGAGTCATAAGCTAGAAAAGGGCCTTGTATTGAGTTTGATGTTTGGGATAAGACAGAGAAACACAGATCACCTCACCTCAAGCTATCCAGAAGAGAACAGGTTATAAACATACACACAGTACAGCATGCATTCATATCAACAGCTTCAAACACAATCCACAGTTTCTTATACATGTTTAAGAATACTTTTATACAGTAGTAAATGAAAGCATAATGCATCTATAGGACATGCAAATATCAGGACTGTCAATGAAAAGCAAGCGCGTGAGACGCACAGTTCATGGGTTCAACACTTCCCTTTTTATCACTGGTCTGTCGGCGGGAGACATTGTAGTTCTTATTTTAACAGCTTTCCCAATACACTGTAAACCCAGCTGTTGCATTTCTTCTGGTGAAACCATTCTCCCCCTCCTAGTACATTCAACTGTATAAGGCTTGGTCACGAGCTTCCTACAATAAAGGACCTTACAGCGAACCAGTTTTCATAATGATTGTAATTATACGGTACAGAAAACATTATGGAAATGCATGCAACAGAGTTGTTGTTCTTGAAGACATTGTAGGTTAAGGTTGTTCTGATAAAAAGTACAACAGTATGACAATGATTATATGAGGGAATGCTATCTAGCAAGGCAAGATCTGTACAGATTTAGGAACAAAAATGTTTTAATTTGCGAGCTAATCAAAGTAAATAAAGTCTCGTGCTCTACTCTGTAAAATGCAGTCTTTAAAACAACAAAATACAAACCATATATACAGAAAAAAACACGTGTGTTGCTATAAAAAATAATACAAAGCAGTGAATTGCAATAATAAATAAATAAATAAATAAATAAATAAATACACAACTTCTATAAATCGTAACTGCTCCATTATAGTCACACATGTGACATTAACACAAGCACAAAGGCAATAGGTGTTGCCCTAGAAGTAATACAAGCAGAACGGCAATAGCTGTTACCCTGCTGGAGGTAGCATAGACTACTGCTATTTTGTTTATTTGTTTACATTGCCGTAATATACTTTTTAAGACTGTGTAAAACATATCTGCAGTACTGTTATTTCTGTTATGCACCTTTCAAAATGTCATAAATACACTGCAATAAATACAAATGAAGCAGATGCAAAATTCTTATATTTCTTAGAGACCAATTGGCATTCAGCATTAAGAGCTAGGAGGCGGGTCCAGAAGGCTGCCCCGAGGGTGCAGTTCAGGGCAAAAACTATAGACGGGCTTCCCGCTCGTCTGGAGTTTGAAATATTCAGTGACATCAGTTTGTTTCCTTGTTCTTTGTTGTCATGAAGAGGCAGGGCTTGAAATCGTCTAGAGGGGTGGGTCTTATGAAATGAGTGAGAAACTGATCCTGGATCAGCGCTTGGGGGACCAGTCTATCTGCAGCGTGCATGGGCGCAGACTGCAGCGGGTAGAGCTTAGTGACGTCCCTCAGCAGCCCTCTCGCTACAAGAACACGACCTCAGCTATCGAAGGATCTGGGATGCAGATTATGCTGTTTTACAAAAATAACACGGGATTCTCCTGCCAGGACACTGCGCTCTGATGGGCTATCACATCATAGTTAATGCAACAATGAATAATCCTCATTCTACACCGAAACCCTAACCTAAGGTCAGTGTCCTATGCAACAGTCATAACACGTCTAAAGTAGTGCATGTTTGGTTGTGAATAACATTTTCTTTATTTAAAAAAATAAAACGACGAGAGGTGCTGATTTGAGTCAAGAATCAATCGAGTCAGACGATGAAGCTCAGTGACGTGTTAGAAGGGAGCATGCAGGCATTTGAAAGACACAACCGACTCATCCATTTGGAATTGTTGTTATTAATATTATTATTGATTTAAATGGTGTTGCACACCAGTTTGCTAGGCGTGGACGATACAGAAAAAAGTGAGTTTTTTTTTGTAATAAAGTTTAGCTGTTTGCGACGCACGGGTATTGCAGACCCAGGCTTTGTTAAAATGGACAAGGCCGATTCAATTGAAAATGTAACAAATCAGGCGCCGGTGAAATTAATCGAAAATGAGAAATGAGACACATGTGTTTATATATATATATATATAATATCCTATATATATATGATATATATGTGTATGTGTGTGTGTGTGTGTGACTGTGACTGCAGTGTAAAAAATATTTCTTTTTTTCACAAAAGCCCTTCAGCTGTGTAGAAAGAAAAGAAAACCCGGTGCAGAAAAAAAGGCTTCTAGCCGAAATATCTGAATTATTTAAAAAAAACTGTTTATTTTACCAGAGCCAAGTCAAATGTGATTTTCTTGAACGTGTTTACATTTTCTTGTTGACTAGTAATTCGAGCATCACAAAAGTGCAATACGCCTTTATTTTATTTTAATTTTTTTAAAAGCATGAACCAAAGGCTAAATACAGCTACTATCCGAGACGTTGTTATTTGAATATCGTTGTTGATGAGTAAAAGCCACTGCACAGCAGCTGTGTACAGGGTTCATGCAGTTTTTCTGATGCAGATTTAAAAAAAAAAAACTAAAAAACGAGGTTTAAAAACTGTTCTTTGAGATCCAAAATCAAAGAATGCAACACAATTAAACTATCAAATCGATATGATAGTTATATAATCTATTGCACGTTGTTACATTAGTCGTAATCTTCAATGAGACACAATGCTGGCGACACTATTTGGCAGGGGACCGTATTTGGCACTCAGTGGTAAATACTGCCAGGTGACACTATTTGGCATAACACGGATAGTTTGCCTCCCCTGTGCCCTGTGGGTTAGTGGGCTAGGTGCCTATGGTCTCGATCAAGTTACAGTTCAAAAATCGTAAAAGGTCACAGACATCAAAACACATGTTTTTCACTAATATATATATTTACATACTGTGGCAATGTTGCCCTGCCCCTGTGTATATTTCTGTGTTGTATGTAATCATTTGTGGGAGGCACTGATTGTACTTACATTGCCTAGATGCGGTCATCAATCAGGAAACCCAGACGGCACGCAGCCTGGTTTGAAAAAATTCAGCATAAAAAGCACAAAGTATTATTTCCAGGTTTAACAGTTCATTTTGAAACTCCAAAGAAGCGCACACTATCTACAGACAGTTCTCTTCAATGTACACACTTTACATGCCTGCCAGGAATACAAGCCTGTCGACCTGCTCTGTATCCAAGGTGGAGCGCTTTGTGTTCACATTGAATACTTGCAAAGCGTTTTCAAAACTGTTTCTCTGGTTGTCAGGATGGGACAGCAAATCAGATGAAAAAAAGAACACGCCCTCTGCCTGTCTTTCGCAGAAATACTATAAATAGCAAGGTAGGGCGTTCGGTGCAGTTTCGTTGATGATAAACTTAAATAATGTTATGAAATATGTGTTACAAAAATGTAATTATTTAATCAATTATCTGGTGTTCTGTGTTCTGCTATTAAGGCCAGATTTTGTCGGCCCCTTGAATGGCCTTATTAGCTCTGTATTTAAGTTAATCAATCCCTAAATAAATACATGTTTGTAATGTTTCTGCTTTTTTTTTTCAGCTGCCACTAAACAGAATCCTGTGTGATGTCATGGACAGTGTGAAGATGGAATCTGTCCCAATTAAAGAGGAATTCCCTGAACTTGTCCCCATTAGAGTGGAGTTCTCTGGGCTGGCTTCCCTTCCCATTAAACAGGAGCTCTGTGAAATGGAATGTGACAGCAGTCAGCCAGAGGTCACTGAGATTAAAACTGAACACAATGAGTTAGAGGTCCCACAGACAGAAGATCTGCTTTGTGTTAAACAAGAGGTGCTGGAAATTAAGCAGGAGCCGCTTGAAGTAGAGTTTGACCACATGGAACCAGGGAAGGAAGAATCAGAGGACTTGAAACCAAACATCCCTGAGCTGGAGCCTGTATGCCTCCGGGAGGGTAGCATAGGGCTGGAGAGAGTCTGCGTGAGAGAGCAGGGCGTTAGGGAGGAAGGCTGTACCAACAGCACGCAGGAAGGTGGAAAGGAAGACGGACAGTCTAATTCAGAATACAGTCTAGCAGGTGAGTGACTCCCAGTAGCTGTGACATTGTCATTCTAGATTTTCTGATCTCCACAGTGTGCTTGAGAGGAAGGAGGATATAGGTTTGATTACTAGGTATTTGTTTTCCCTGTACCACTCCAACCATTTCAAGATAGGACGCACTGCTGGTGAACTTAAGATACAGATCTAATGTTGCAATTGCTCTGGGAGATGAGGGTGTTTTCAATGTCATCAGTTTGGAAACGAAATGTATTATTGTGAGTCAGGGACTGTATAAAATGGCAAATTTTAGAACACTTAAAGAAATATTCTGAATGAACTACATATTTCTGCAAATTGTTATGAATACCCCTATCAAACCAATTTTGTAAACCAATGTTATGAAGAGGTGAGGAAATTCTGGGATGAGAGTGAGGGGGGAGAGGATAGAAACACATTTTGGTAATTTTGTAAATTTTCTACAATCATTCCAAGCAAGTGATATGTTATGCATCACAAATGATTTTGTAGCAAGACCCAAAGATTTATAGTTATTAATAAAAGCAAGAGATCTCAGAGGGATAGGGTGACTTGACAAGGACTCCATTTGTATCCAAAGAGTGTCTTGGCGATGTAAAAGCCACCCCATCATCTGCCTAACCTGAGCTGACCAATAATATAGTTCAAGACTGGGCAGGGCAAAGCCACCCTCCTTCTGAGGGCTTAGTCAAAGTTGCCAACGTGATTCTTGTTTTTTTATTGTTCCAAAAAATTTAGATATGAACTTATTGATCTCTTTAAAAAAAAAAAAAAAAAAAAAAAAAAGTGAGACAAATAACAAGGTAGGGATTGGAATAAATAAAGAAACTGGTAGATGGGTCCAGGTTGTTAGATCTTCTTTAATTTTTTTAACTAAAGGAGGGTAGTTATTTTTAAACATGTTATTGAGTATTGGGGTAATAAAGATGCCAAGGTACACACACCTGCTTGAGCCCACTGGAATGGAGAAATTATTTTTGGATTTTCAGAGGGGGGAGAGTTCAAGTGGCAGGCATTAGTTATTTTATAGCCAGAAAGAATACTATACTGATCACACCAGAGAACACCAGCATCTGATTTTTCAGGGTTTGATAAACATAAGAGAATATCATCCACGTACAGAGATATTTTGTGTTCACTGTCACCTGCTAAAAAATACCATCAGTTGTAGCGGAAGATCTAATGGATTCCACGAGGGGTTCTATTGCTAAGGCAAAGTGGGGATAGGGGGCACCCCTGCCGTGTGCCTCTACTAAAGGAAAAATTCAGTGATAAAATACTATTTGTAAGTATTTGAGCCTGCGGCAAAGAGTACATTGATTTAACTCATTAGGGCCTAGATTAACTTTTTCAAGCACTAAGAAAAGGAAGTCCCACTCAACCCTATCGAAGGCCCTGTCAGCATCTAGCGACCCAATCATTGCAGATTTATTATGTTTATATTATCAATGATATTCAGTACTCGACGGATATTATCAGAGGCATACCTTCTCTTAATAAAACCGGTCTGACCTGGCTTAATCACCTTTGGGAGAAGTGGCCCCAATCTCTGTGCTAATAATTTTGCAACAATTTTATAATCTACATTTAGCAATGATATGGGTCTAAAAGGTGAGAACTCTAGTGGGTCTTTATCTTTCTTTTGTTGGAGACTGGTGGCAGCAGACTTCCTAGAGTTAGGCAAAAAGCCATTTTCAACAAAATCATTTAGCATAGGCATAAACGCTGGCATGAGTTCTGGACAAAAATATTTATAATACTCTGCTGGGTAGCCGTCCAGTCCAGGACACGTGTTAGAAGGCATAGCTTTAATGGCTTCTAGAACTTCCTCAGGTATAAATGGAGCATTTAGATTCTCACGATCATCATCAGAAGAAATGTTTTGAAGATCCATAGCATCTAGGTAGGTTTGCATGTCTTTTGCTGTGTGGCTTGATTGGGATTGATAGAGTTAGTTATAGAAATCATGAAAAGTGTTATTAATAACTGTTGGATTATATATCATATTGTTATCTGGGGATCTAAATGATTTTATAAGATGTTCGGTTTGTACATTTTTAAGCTGTTGACAGAGTAATTTGCTAGGTTTATTACCAAATTCATAGAACTTCTGTTTAGTGAGAAATAGTAGTTTTTTTGTATGGTTAGTGTGGTCCACTGTGGGGGGGGGGGTGTAAAACTATCTAAAGTTATTTCTATATAAACAGGTGCATGATCAGAGATAACCAATCGGGGAATAGGACTTATGTGGGTTAGAGTAAAATGTGTAGTCCCTTACTCTAGGGTTTAGTTCTCTCCAGATATCTGTAAAACTGACCTCTTTGCGTAGAGAACTCAGGGTTCTAGAAGCTCTAGGATTGGGAAGAGGAGCTTCCGAAGATTTATCAAGGTTAGGGTTCAGTACACAAAGTTGCCTGCTATCAAACCCATACCCCTACAGTGCTGACTGAATAGAGTGACCATATCCTCATTCGGAGCATAAATATTAAGAATCATAATATGTTGGCCAAGGATGGATCCCGTGATTAGAATAAACCCTCTGAGTCTGCAACTTGATGTTCTAAAATCAAGGGAACATGTTTATTTATTAGGATAGCAGCACCCCTACTGTGAGATTTAAGAGTCAGTGTGGATGCATTTTAAGCTGTAAAGACAGTCGTCTTTTTGACGGAGCGCATCTGAAGTGTATGTGGTTTGGAGTTATGATCTGACATCAGTGGATTGTTCAGACGGGAGGAGTTATAGTTATTGAACTAAAATCAATAAAGTAGGGTATGTAAAAAGTTGTTACAACTTTCACCAGCATCAGTCTTTACTGACATTTGCATTTACAGGCTTTACTTTTTGTTTTTAAACTGTTGTAACCCACTGCAAGCCTACACATGCTTTAAGCCTTTCCACCACCTATCTACATGCCCTAAGGCTATAAGCAGTCCCTCTTACTCTTTCTCCTGTTCATATTTTCCAGGTTCCAGTCCAGCAGCTAAAACGAGGGCGGGCGGTGGAGAATATCTTGACTGTTGGAAAGGAACTCTGAAAAAACACCAGCGAATTCACAGAGGAGAAAAAACATATTGCTGCTTTGACTGTGGGAAGCATTTCAGACAGTCACAACACCTGAAAACACACCAGCGAATTCACACGGGAGAGAAACCGTATCTCTGCTCTGACTGTGGGAAGAGTTTCCGAGATTCAGGAGACCTGCAAAAACACCAGCGAATTCACACAGGCGAGAAACCGTATCGCTGCTCTGACTGTGGGAAGAGTTTCAGTCAGTCGCACAGCCTTGTTTCACACCAGCGAATTCACACAGGAGAGAAACCATATCTCTGCTCTGACTGTGGGAAGAGTTTCAGAGATTCAGGAGACCTGAAAAAACACCAACGAATTCACACAGGAGAGAAACCGTATCTCTGCTCTGACTGTGGGAAGAGTTTCAGAGATTCAGGAAACCTGAAAAAGCACCAGCGACTTCACAGAGGACAAAAACCTTAAAGGGCATTTTCAATGAGACTTTTCACTCATTCGGCGGGGGAGGGGGGGAACGGGACTATTAACCTTGCATTATGAGTCCCTGTGTAATAATAATCTTTTTGTATCGGTGTTAAGAGCAGGCATTTTAAATGGTAAAGATGCACTTGAGAAAATGGGCGGTGATGTGAACATGTCTCTAGTTTAACCAGGCTGTCAATGCAGTTAGTGCCTGGGAGCAGGAATATGCAGAAGGAAGCTATTCTGCAGCTTACCTGATATACGAGTCAATAGAAATCGGTGGATTTAAATGCGATTAATTTGAAAATAAATTAATTGATCAGCAAGTTTCCCGACTCCGGTATATAGCATCCAGAGACAAGGCTGCACCGTCCTTACTCTGCAATCGCCTGGATAATTTGTCTTGTAAATTCATCACTTTTCTAAAACAAATGAAAAATGATAGCTGTATTATGACTTGAATCACTGAATATTGCGTGGCGTGCAGCTTTGCACTGTGCATTGCCCCTGCTTTTATTATAGCTTGCTTTTAAATTGCCCCAGATACTACAAATGTGGCAAGCATGTGTATGGATCCTGGGTCTAGAAAGGCAAGTAAACGATTTAGCAGTGGATCTTTTCACCTTTAGTACAGCTAGCTATATTCCAGTGCGAGACCAGGACCTTGTTAAATTGTGTAATGAGGACATGTGTGGAATCGTTGTTCTCGTGAGACTTGACTGTATAGTTAACCCTTAAAAGTGTGCTGATGTAACGATTGATTAATAGGGCTGCAACGAAGGGTACATTTTGACCTTTGATGGTTCAGAACACATTACCGAAGGAAGGTTGGTACCTTCAAATGGTACAAATTTGCATACTTTACTGATGACGTCACCATAACGGCTACTTCATATTTTATGTTTGATTAAAAAATCTGGTTATTTTACAAGTTTAAAATTACATTATATAGAACAGTAATCATGTTTTTATAATTGAAATAAAAATGCACGTTGTTTATTTATGTGTAATTGATGCTGCTTGCAATATATCCAATTAAAATAGTTGCAGCTGACAAAGCTTTATTTAGCAGTCACTGTTCCAAGCAGGTTATCGGTCAGTCACATTTTATTACTAAAAATATGAACTTGCGCTTGTGAAGTGACCCCGGAGATGGTTGCGTCTCCATGATAATGTGGCATGGGGACAACTTAGCTACTATTGCAACAGTGAGGTTTGACTAGTCTTAAATTTACCAGTATCAAAATACTAATTAAACCAGTTTAATAGAAAAAGTTAGCTCCAGAAGGTTAAGGTTAGGTTCCCCACTCAAGTCCCTTCAATTAAATGAACACCAAGTAGGTGAGTATTAAAGTACAAAAATTGATTTTATTAACAAAAATATTGAACAGAATTAAGACAATACAATGATTGTTGTAGCCAGGCAATGGTAGTACCACTTATGTCCAATAGGAGGTCGTAGATCCTAGCAAGAAAACGCACACAAAAAGAATAATACAAAGCTACAAATGAAAAATGTCCCGGCACCATTGACAGCAATAATTACCAGGAATCCTACAAAAAAATTAAGCAAAACCAATATGGGAAACACACGTCCAGTCACGACTGCATCCAAACAAACACGTGGACCAAAAGAAAATCTTGTCCACACAGCTGAAGTGAGTAGCTTTTATTTAGTCCAAGGCTGTTAATTGACTAGCCGTAATTATCACTGTTACCCACAGGTGCGTAGAATTCTAGTCCCACCTGCTACAATATATCAACAGTCGCTTGCAGAGTTTGCATTCAATTTTTTTTGGTAGTCTGGGCATTTAACAAAAAAAATCCCAAACAGCAGAAGGGTTTCGAGACATTTCTTTCAATACAGCTTACGCTGTACAAGTCTTTGCTGTCGAGATATGCAAATGAAGAAATTAAAGTACCGCCTTTGGATACACAAGCTGGTGGGGGAGGGGTGCTCAGTTTTCGAAATTAAAGTTATTGGCGTATATTCTGTTTGTTTCAAACATATTCTACCATAGCATTTCTCTTACACTGTCTTGTTTGTACACTGTATTCAGAACGTATTTTACTGAAACACTACAACCGCTACAGGTACCCTCCCCAGTGCTTTGGCATAATAAACCCTCAGGTGTGCACTCCATATCGCCCAATGCCCAGCACAGCAAGATTTGCTGTTGTATTTTGTCCGTCAGACAAATACGTAAAAACTACTTATTTGTCCTCTGTTTGTTCTGTTGTTAGAAAGACCCTCCGGGTATATTCCTGGAGAGCCATGCAAGTTTCTGAAAACTGAATTGCGGAAGTCTAGCACCAAAGCTCAAAACTTTTTAAAAAGTGTTTACGTACCACCCCTATCACCTCTGACTGGCTAGCTGTGGAGGAAGCCAATCTTTTATTGGTTACAAAGAAACCCAGAAATGGCTGCCAAGAGAGCCTCTGGCAATGTACAGACTAATCTTTTAAACTTAAGGTATTATTTATGTTTTTTGTAAGTTAGCAAATAGTGACACTGCTTTCTTCTTTTTTTTTTTTTGTAAATTTAGAAGCACCAATTATTTTTACCCCTGATTTTCTCCCAATTTGGAATGCCCAATTATTATCATTTATCTCCTTCACCACGGCAAATGCCCACACAGCTGAGGGACTTAGTGGGCACCTCCCCAACAACAGGAGTGCCAAAGCTAATGCGGCACCCCCTCAGGGTCCCCAGTGAAGACCCACTGCCTCGTACAGGATTTGACCTTGCGAGGTCTGGTTATATGACTCGCTCTGCACGCCAAGCGGCAGTGTGTTTACCAGGTGAGCCAATCGGGGACTAACTAAGAGGACTTCACATTGGCATGCTCTACCCTGCTCGGAACTGACGCATGTTAGGACCCGGTGTCGTGGGTCAGCTACGCGACATCACACTGCTTTTAATAAAGCAGGGTCGACCTGGGTGAGAGAAGCAAGTAAACAATGCATTTATCAATGCCCCGGAAGCATCTTGTTACTTCTTCTCTGGATCGAACAGTCAGCCCAAATGTTGACTAGAGCAAACATTTCTTCATCGCTGCTGCAATTTGGCTCACAGTGTGTAATAAGCAACATAATTATGACCAGAAAAAACTAAAATATTCCTTGCTGAAGTGAAACAAAAAAGCTTTAGCTGGCAACGGTAAAAACGGAGAACGGTTTGGTTCTTGAGAGAGGAGCTAAAAGAGTTTGTTAAATCCAGTAGTACACTTAAGAGGGACATCATTATCCAGCCAGCTTTATTGTTTTGGAGACATGGCGGGTCACGGATGGCAGTGAGTAAATAAACACGTGTGAATAATAAACCATGAACTCAAGACCTGCAATCCCTGTCTATCTGTCTTCATTCTCACAAAACATTGCAGAGTTAGTAGAGTAGAACAAAATCGGGTAAATTATAACACTGGTCAATGCACTTGTTAAAAAAAAAAAAAAAAACCCTGTAAAATTTGCTGTTTAGAAGCATTTCATGACAAACTTTCCAGACAAATATATATATATAGAAATTTTGGTTTATAGTGTTGCTAATCTAGTTTGGTATTTACCTTTTTTTTTTTTTTTCAGTTTCAGTGATTTCAGTTATTTATTAGACAAGCACAATCCATTGATTTGCCAAACTATTAAAACATGAAGACTGACAAATATGTGCTTATGTATTAATTGATTTATGTATTTATTTTTCAGTGAGTAGTGCAGGGAGAGAATGTTGCCCTCCTAAAAAAACAAACAAAAGGAAAATCAGGGTACGAAACTAGGATCTCTCAACTGCAGCAGGGTTCCAGTTAGATAAGGTGTTAGATGAGAAAAAATGGCTGTAAAATGTTGTTTACAACAACATTTTTTAAATTTAAAAAAAAAAAAAAAAAAAAAAAATATATAATAGAAATAAAACAAAAAGAAACAAACTACAGTCAGCGCTCACATATCCTATAACATTTTGACTTCAGTGATGGTTAAACGAGTGTGATGCATATCTGAGTATTTAATCTGGTTTGACTTATGTAGGCGAGCATGTTGTAACTACAGGGAGACGTTGATTCTTTCATTGAAATTAGTGCACGAGTTGGGGGAATAACAGCAGTGAAAGACAAACTTCAGGGAACACAAAAAAGATGTCAAAAATGCGTAGCTGAGGACTTAAAATAAATGCTAAATATACTGCAGTTGGTTTTGTTAGTACAGTACTATATTTTCAACAGAAGTAGTATTTAGAATTAGAACAATATAATTCTGAAAATATCACTTGCTAAAGAGATGACTGGACACTTGAACTGTAATACAGTACATACTTTTAAATTTGGTACGTATTGTAGCTGTATGTAAAATTCCCTTAACAACCCAACAGCAAAATGAAATTAAAATGTAATCTATGCATGCAACATAAAATGCAATTTAGCATAAAGGTCACAGATTTAAAAAAATGCTTCACAGTATCTTAAACTGTTTAATGATTTACTTGTAGATTACCGTGCCTTGTCTGATTCCCTCAGTCAAATGTAAAATTAGCTTATCGCTCCTTTACAGTGCACATAGGGTTATGGTTACTATACAACAGATTTAGGAACTTGTATGCTCTATTCAATAATTGCTGCATTTGATACTGTGGATCATGCTATTTTAATTGATCATCTGAAAAACTGGGTTAGCCTGACAGGAACTGTTCTCAACTGGTTTAAGTCATATCTAACTAACAGACAGTATTTTGTTTCTTTAGAGGCGTCTGTATCAGGGTTATCCAATATTACTTGTGGTGTCACCCAGAGCTCTATTCTTGGTCCAATATTAGTTTCTTTGTATATGCTGCCACTGGGGGGGAAATCATTCGTAAACATAGTATAAACTTTCACTGTTACGCCGATGATACACCACTATATATTTCTGTACAGCCTGGTGACTCTGCTGCTATTTCAGTCTAAGTACAGTGTCTTGCTGACATCAAAAGTTGGATGTCTCCAAATTTTTTTTGCAATTAAACTCAGATAAGAAGTCATGCTGTTAGGTTCTCAGCAACAACTAGAGCTTGCAAACTCTCTAAAAATGCGTTGGGCAAGCTGACCTCTTATATAAACTCTGGTGTAAGAAACTTGGGGGTTATATTTTGATTTTGGTTTGAGTTTTGAGGCACATATTCGAAAAATTATAAAAGTGTCTTTTTAATACGAACGTAAAATTGCTAAAATTAGGTCTTTTCTTTCTTTGGCTGATGCTGAGAAGCTAATTCCTGCTTTCGTTTCACTTTATCTGCAGGACTTCCATGTCATGTCTTATCACCATTACATCTTGTTCAATATGCAGCAGCGAGGGTTCTGACTAGAACCAAAAAACAGGCTCAGATAACTCCTGTGTTGGCATCACTGCACTGGCTTCCAGTACATTTTAGAATTGATTTTGAAATCTTAATATTAACACGTAAAGCATTAAATGGCTTAGCATCAGAGTGCCTAAAAGAGATTCTGTCCTGATTATAAACCTCTGCGCACTTTAAAGTCGGCTAACGCTGGACTTTTGTGCCTCCCAATGGAAAAAATTGAA
This sequence comes from Polyodon spathula, assembly GCF_017654505.1. NCBI lineage: Eukaryota > Metazoa > Chordata > Actinopteri > Acipenseriformes > Polyodontidae > Polyodon > Polyodon spathula. Next base: position 1,105,231 of record NC_054577.1, read on the forward strand.
AAGGAGGAGAAAGTGGGTTTTGTTTTAGTGTTCCCAAGCTGTGGAACTCTTTGCCTTCCTCTATTAGAGACGCTGCTTTGGTCAGCATTTTTAAAAAAAGATTAAAGACTTAATCCTAATCTAGATAAAAAAAAGTTTCTGTTATCTGCTAACTTTGTATATTATTTGTTATTCTTACTTGTTTTATTTTTGCCCTATCTAGATATTTGCTATTTATTGTCATTATTAATATATTAGTATTTTGTTAATTGTGTGATTATACTGTTCTGTCTTGTTTCTTGATCTTTACTGTCTGTAAAGCGCTTTGAGATACCATGGTATGAAAGGCACTATATAAGTAAAGAAATTGTTACTGTAGTGTTTAAAGTTATAAAGCATTGTGAGATAAAGCACTAATGCAGTATTTTGAATTGAAACTTCTGCATAAAACTACAAAACAAAAAAAAAATTCCCAACTGGTACTGAGACTGGAAGCCATTATTATTATTATTATTATTATTATTATTATTATTATTATTATTATTTTTTATTATTATTATTTATTTCTTAGCAGACGCCCTTATCCAGGGCGACTTAAAATTGTTACAAAATATTACAGTACAAAGCATTGCATTATAAAACATCACAATGTAAAGTATCACATTACAGAATATCACATTACAGACAAGAGCAGTTGTAAAGTACAATAAAATCAGTAGCAAAAGATAGAGAATCCAGTAAATAATTACGTGGGTTCGACTAGCCCAGATCATTAGATTCAACAAAGTATTGCTTATTGTAGTTGTACTCTTGGTATGTTACTTAAATTTACTAGCAAATGTGTTCCAAACTGCACTGAAAGGAACATTTCCTTAAAACATCAATCAATGAATCAATATTTATTTTATATAGCGCCTTTCATAGTGGACCACCATCACAAAGTGCTTTACAAGATACAGTAAGAAGAAGAAAATCCATAATACAGTGGCTCTCAAAAGTATTCACCCCCCTTGGACTTTTCCACATTTGATTGTGGAGTTTTTGCCATTGATCAACACAAAAAAAAGTCTATAATGTCAAAGTGAAAAATAAAATCTACAAATTGTTCTAAATTAATTACAGATGTAAGAGAGATAAGAATTGATTGCATAAGTATTCACCCCCTTTGCTATGAGACATCTAAATAAGCTCTGGTGCAACCAGCTGTCTTTAGAAGTTACATAATTAGTTGAATGAAGTCCACCTGTGTGCAATTAAGGGGTTTCACATGATTTCAGGTTAAATACACCTGTCTCTGGGAGGTCCCACAGTTGGTTAGTACATTTCCTAACAAAAACTACATCATGAAGATGAAGGAACATTCAAAGCAAATCCGGAATAAGGTTCTTCAAAAGCACCAATCAGGGGTCGGATATAAGAACATTTCCAAGGCATTGAATATCGCCTGGAGCACAGTAAAGTCCATTATTAAGAAATGGAGAGAATATGGCACAACTGTGAACCTGTCTAGAACAGGCTTTCCTCAAAAACTGAGTATCTGGGCAAGAAGGGCACTTGTCCAAGAGGCCTTTGGCAACAGTCAGAGTTACAATCTTCCACGGCTGAGCTGGGAGACACTGTGCATACGGCAACAATAGCCCGGGTGCTTCACAAAAATGGCCTTTATGGGAGATTGGCAAAAAGAAAACCACTGTTGAAAAAAACTCTCATCAAATCTCGGCTAGAGTTTGCCAGAAGGCATGTGGAAGACTCTGAGACCAAGTGAAAGAAGATTCTATGGTCTGATAAGACCAAAATAGAGCCTAGCACCGCAAATCATCCTGAGAACACCATCCCTACCGTGAAGCATGGTGGTGGCAGCATCATGTTACGGGGATGCTTCTCTGCATCAGGGCCTGGAAAGCTTGTGAAGATAGAGGGCGAAATGGATGCAGCAAAGTACAGAGAAATTCTTAGCAGGACAATGACCCCGAACATACAGCCAAAGCCACACTGGAGTGGCTTAAAAACAAAAAGGTCAATGTCCTGGAGTGGCCCAGTCAAAGCCCGGACCTCAATCCAATTGAGAATATGTGGAAAGAGTTGAAAATTGCTGTTCACCAAAGGTCCCCATCCAACTTGACAGAGCTTGAGCAATTATGCAAAGAAGAATGGGCAAAAATTGCAGTGTCCAGATGTGCAAAGCTGGTAGAGACTTATCCAAATAGACTCATGGCTGTAATTGCTGCCAAAGGTGCCTCTACCAAATATTGACTCAAGGGGGTGAATACTTATGCAATCAATTATTTTCTATTTTGTATTTGTAGATTTTATTTTTCACTTTGACACTGTGGACTCTTTTTGTGTTGATCAGTGGCAAAAACTCCTAATTAAATCCATTTTGATTCCATGTTGTAACACACTAAAATGTGGAAAAGTCCAAGGGGGTTGAATACTTTTGAGAGCCACTGTACTTTAAATACAGAGAAATGCATAATACATTAAATACAGTGGAAAGTGCATAATACATGATAGTAGCATAATATATGAAACAGTACATGAGATAGTAGCAGCAACACAGCAGCTAATAGCAGATATCAGACTTAAACAACATGGAAAGCAAGAGAGAACAGGTGGGTGATTTAAAGCGAGCGATGGTGGGAGCATCACACACCAAAGCTGGGAAAGAGTTCTAAAGAGTTGGAGCAATGAAGCTAAATGAGCGTTCCCTCCGAGCGTGGTGCACTTTTGCTTGGGGATAACAAGAGGTTTGAGGGTAGGGACATAGCGGATCAGCAGGTTGGAGAGATACTCAGTACCTGCGTGATGAAGGGAGCAGGAGAGTTTTGAAAATCCTGAACTTTACAGGTAGCCAGTGCAGCTGGGCAAGACAGAGGATGATTTTACATCTGGTAAGGATCCTGGCAACGGCATTCTGGACTAGCTGCAGTTGGTTTATGGTGCGTGCCGGGAGACCACCATATAGAGAGCTGCAGGAGTCAAGAGAAAACTTTGTTATGTGGAATTGTGACAGAAATACAATGATTCTTGGTGGTAAATCTCCCTCCCAACCTGTGAGGGCATTAAGCATCAAGAAAAGAGTTCCCTGGATGGGCTGGCCTAACAGTTCTTTCCCAGGGTTCAAGGGAAGTCGGCCAGCTAGGAAGGGGGTGAGACTCCGTTGCAATAACGCATTGACCCGGAAGGGAAACGACGTGGCAGCTGCAGATTGGAGAGGCGGTTGCATTCGTTTACCAAGGGGTCATGTGTGACAGCATAAAAGGGGGCGGAGAATCGTAATCTGTTCTTTACATTGGTTTGTTTTGGATAGAACTGAGAAGGACTGTGAGGTAAAAAATAAACTGTATCGTGAGTGCTGTGTTTTGTTTGTTTGTAATTGTCTCGTTTTGTATTGTACATTACTAGACAGCTAACACAGTTCCGGAGCTGTCACGAAGGGCCAGCACTAAGCCAGAACAGCCCTGCAACTTTGTCACAATTATAAACCTGTATCACCCACCACAAATACTACTACACGCACCCAGGACTGGTGACCGTGTCTGTGTTGTTGTGTGGCGGATATTGTTTATTATTTGGGACTAATCCTTGTGTTATTACCTTATGAAAACATGTCTACGACAACTGTTTACAGTGAAGAAACGGCAATGGCAAGGAATTTTAAAAAAGTTAAAAATAAATTAAATGCGGCAGAAGTTGCACTAGCCTTTAAAAATGTGCATTTGTAAAAAACATGCCATCTCAAAATCTACGTTTTCAACCATAACATCTGCACCTTGCATCAACACAGTTATATTATTTTCCAATATTTCAGATTAACGAAGTTAACATGCAAAACAGTACACAGTAAAATAACAGCAGCAGAAATAGACATAAAGACAAGCTTACCATGAAACGTTTTCTTTTGAAAATCCCCCCGTTCACAACATAAAAATCAGTGTCTCTACAGGTAGCTCTCAACATCACAACTATTTACAGTTTTGCTGTTTAAAAGTTCTTTACATTTTCCTTTAGCACCCAAGTCAAAAAATGACTTTTGCCCTTTCCAAATCAAAGCCTTAATAATTCTCAGGAGCTTCCATTGAAATTGTCGTGTTGTTTTCGATGATCCTCATGTAAACGAGAGTGTTTGCTGGTCTGCACTCTGTTCGGACACTCAGCTAAAACCCTGCTCTGTTGGTACACAAGATACAGGCATCAAAATTGCAATTGCTGCAAGCAGGAAAGATGTCAGAATAGTTCTCAATAAAAACCTTGCAGGCCTCATCCATGACCTTAAAACCATGATTTTTGAGCATGTGTTTTACTTGTCCAAATTCTTGGCTGAGTATCAACAGGTAAGATGCTCTGATACAGATTACTGAGTTGCTCTAATAGCAGGGATGTGCGCAGTGCTACACAGGGTACTGAGACCTCAGCTGCTTTTTTAAAAAGAGGATGCAGGGAGCAGTGGAAACATTTTTACATGTTGCATTGCATAAAACTACTTAATATAAACCAAATTATTGGATAGGGATGAAAAGGGGATGTGTTGTCTTTTAAATTTGTGTTTTAGAAACGGACTGCTGTTATTTTTGGGGATTTTACTGAAATGTCTTGCGTAGATAACACAGAATTCTGCATATACATGACCTCTGAAATGTGCTGTCAACTTTATGCGCTATTTATTTCAGGAATAAACAAAACAACGTTTAACTTTAACTGCTATTTGGCATCTATTGTTTTGTAGATAATTCGCTAGGGTAAAGTATTCTTCACTCCTGGGATATTTTTCTACTTTGACCTGTAGTGTAAAGTCTTGCTGTAAAACACAGGCACACGCACGGGCCACACCCCCCAACCCACCCACCCCTGCGGTCTGTGCCTGCGTTCTGAGCAATATAATGTTTTTTTAGTTACTTTTTGAAAATGAAAGAATCTCAGAACGAATATTTAAATTATGAGCGAATATCCGAACACGTAAATCCTGTGTTCGTCCCAGCACTAATATTAATCAATTGTTAAATCAGCACACTTAAAGGTTAATTGTATAGTTAAGTCTCATGAGAACAACGATTACACACGTCTTCATTTCACAATTTAACAAGGTCTATTTATCTACACTAAAGGTACATAAAGCCTTTGCAAAATCTATAGACCCCCCCCCCCCCGTTTATTTATATTACCAGACTGCATTTTATAGTTTATGCTCTGTAATGAAAGCTTAATCAATTAACAGCCATAGCTAAGATACATCTTAATTTGTAATTTGTCACAGTATAAAACTGTATGTTGTCACAGATTGTAAAACCTGTATGTCTTTCTGTACCTAACATCTGTACATATGCTTGCTACACTATTAACTGATCTCTGGGATGCTATATACCAGGGTTGGGTTCTGATCAATTTATTTATTTATTTACAGCTTAAGTTTAAATGCTAAACCCTGAAACTCATTTACCCCACCAGTTATCGATTCCTCTTGACTCGTATATCAGGTAAGCTGCAGAATAGCTTCCTTTCTGCATTGACTGCAAATGAAATAAAAAAAGATTAATTTACATCATAGCACAAAACGAGATACCTGTGATGTCGACACGGCAAATTTATTTTCCACAGTAGCCTGAGAAACCAAAAGAGACTCCAGCTCCTTCAAGCATTAATCTGGTTTACACAATTTACACAAGTCATAGTGTAATCACTGCGCTACGCAAAGCTCTCCTGCTCTGAAAAGTGATCTCTGTTTATTTGGGATACAGTATGCTGAAATGATCAAACTGTTGTCCCAATTAAACAAATTGCACTGGGAAGAACCGCCAATGGGAAAACAGGCAAATGTGTGTCTTTTCGTTCACATAAAGTCAGAAAAAAACAACATATGAATCCAAATTAACATGTATTTATACTAAAGTAATACAAAAATGACTACAAAAGATTTAGAAGTGAGTAGTTTTTCGAGATTTACGATTATACTGTATTTACAATACATTATAAATACATGTTAATTTGGATTCATATGTTGTTTTTTTCTGACTTTATGTGAACACACATTTGCCCGTTTTCCCATTGGAAATAGTGATATTTTGAAATATCACTGTCCTGGTCAGAAAAGCAAAGTTTGTGGGGAATAATAACCATTTTCTATACATTTGAGGCATAAGCAATTAGGAAATAACACTTACTAGCCAGGAACAAATTTAAAAAAAAAATTGTTACACAATGTTATCAGTGTCCCAATTAGGTTACACAGGGACTCAATGCAAAGTTAACGCTTTTCCTGAAAGAGTGAAAAGTCTCATTGAACGTGCTCTTTAAGGTTTCTCTCCTGTGTGAATTCGTTGGTGTTTTTTCAGGTTTCCAGAGTCTCTGAAACTCTTCCCACATTCAGAGCAGGAATACGGTTTCTCTCCTGTGTGAATTCGCTGGTGTTTTTTCAGGTTTCCAGAGTCTCTGAAACTCTTCCCACAGTAAGAGCAGGGATATGGTTTCTTTCCTGTGTGAATTCTCTGGTGTTTTTTCAGGTGTCCTGAATCACTGAAACTCTTCCCACAGTCAGAGCAGTGATACAGTTTTTCTCCTGTGTTAATTTGCTGGTGTTTTTTAAAATGCCCTAACTGGGTGAAACCTTTCCCACAGTCAGGATATTCTCCATTGCCCGTCCTCACTTTAGCTGCCGGACTGGAACCTGGAAAATAAGAACAGGAAAGAAAATAAGAGGGGTTGCTTGAAGTTTTAGGGTATGTGGCTAAGTGGTGGAGTGGATTAAAGCATGTGAATATCAGCGGTGGAGGCTTGCAATGAGTTACATCAGCAAACAAACTTTAAACCAAAGCAAAGTCAGTAAAGACGATGTTGGTGAAATTGAGCCCCGAGATCAAAAACTGACTTTAAAGTTCTCCAGTAATGTTTCAGGTCTATTTCTACCCCCACCCCCAGGCAATGACAACATTATATCTATATCTTAAGTTCACCAGTAGTAAGTCCTATCTTGAACTGGCTGGAGTGGTACAGGAAAAACAAATACCTAGTAATCTTATCTAGAGCATATGCTCCCTCCCTCTCAACCACACTGTGGCTATCATACAATGTCACTACTACGACACTACTACTACTACTACACAATGTCACGCTACTGGGAGTCACTCACCTGCTAGACTGCATTCTGAATATGATTGCCTGTCTTCCTTTCCACTTCCCTGCGTGCTGCTGGTAGAGCCTTCCTCTCCAGTGCCTCGCTCTCTCAAGCAGATTCTCTCCAGCACCACGCTACACTCCCACAGGCGTACAGGCTCCAGCTCAGGGATGTTTGGCTTGAAGTCCTCGGATTCTTCCTTCCCTGGTTCCATGTGGTCAAAATCTACTTCAGGGGTCTCCTGATTACAGACAATTTCCAGCAACTCTTCTTCTGTCTGGGGGATCTCCAATTCATTGTGCTCAGCTTTAATCTCAGAGTCCTCTGGCTGACTGCTGTCACACTGCATCTCACAGAGCTCCTGTTTAATTGGGAGGGAAGCCAGCCCTAAGAACCCCACTCTAAAGGGGACAGGTTCAAGTTCAAGGAACTCCTCTTTAATTGGGACAGATTCCATCTTCACACTGTCCATGACATCATACAGGATACTGTTTAGTAGCTGCTGAAAAAAAACACATTTCAATTATTTATTTAGTGATTGGTAAATACAGTGTTAATAAGGTCATTCAAGGGGCCGACAAAATCTGGTCTTAAGAGCAGGGGTGGCTTTACTATTGAAGGGATACAGAATTTCCAGTAATAAGTTTATAATACCAAAAGTTTACACAATTTAGCCATTCCATATATTATTCATTTTAGATTTAATTTATGCAATCTGTTCTAATATGTTTGTTTTAGTTTTATAACAGTTGCGCACACACACACACACACACATATACATACAGTGCTAAGAAAATGTTTGTGAACCCCTTAGGATTTTCACATATTTCAAACCTAAAATGTTGTTAAGTCCTAACAATAGATAAATATAACCTGATTAAACAAATGACACAAAAACATGATACTTTTTCAACATTTATTTATCCACAAATGATACAACATTCAATGTGAAAAAGTATGAGAACCTTTAGATTCAGTAACTGGTGGCACCCCCTTGAGCAGCAATGACTTTAACTAAGCGTTTCCTGTAAATGTTGGTCAGTCTCTCACATCGGTTTTGAGGAATTTTGATCCATTCCTCCTTACAGAACTGCTTCAACTGGGTGACATTTGAGGTCTTTCTTTCAAGGACAGCTTGCTTCAGGTTCTGCCACAACATTTCAATGGGGTTTAGGTCCGGTCTTTGATTAGGCCATTTGAAAATGCGGAATTTCTTCTTCTGCAGCCATTCTTTTGTAGATCTGCTTGTATGTTTAGGATCATTGTCTTGCTGCATGACCCACTTTCGGTTCAGCTTCAGCTCATGCACAGATGGCCTGACCTTCTCCTCTAGAATCTTCTGATACAATGCAGAATTCATGGTTGTGTCAATAATGGCAAGCCATCCAGGTCCTAAGGCAGAAAATTAGCCCCAAACCATCACCATGCTTGACAGTTGGACAGTTGGAATGAGGTGGAAAGAACATAAGAACATAAGAAAGTTTACAAACGAGAGGAGGCCATTCGGCCCATCTTGCTCGTTTGGTTGTTAGTAGCTTATTGATCCCAAAATCTCATCAAGCAGCTTCTTGAAGGATCCCAGGGTGTCAGCTTCAACAACATTACTGGGGAGTTGATTCCAGACCCTCACAATTCTCTGTGTAAAAAAGTGTCTCCTATTTTCTGTTCTGAATGCCCCTTTTTCTAAACTCCATTTGTGACCCCTGGTCCTTGTTTCTTTTTTCAGGCTGAAAAAGTCCCTTGCGTCGACACTGTCAATACCTTTTAGAATTTTGAATGCTTGAATTAGGTCGCCACGTAGTCTTCTTTGTTCAAGACTGAACAGATTCAATTCTTTTAGCCTGTCTGCATATGACATGCCTTTTAAGCCCGGAATAATTCTGGTCGCTCTTCTTTGCACTCTTTCTAGAGCAGCAATATCTTTTTTATAGCGAGGTGACCAGAACTGCACACAATATTCAAGATGAGGTCTTACTAGTGCATTGTACAGTTTTAACATTACTTCCCTTGATTTAAATTCAACACTTTTCACAATGTATCCGAGTATCTTGTTAGCCTTTTTTATAGCTTCCCCACATTGCCTAGATGAAGACATTTCTGAGTCAACAAAAACTCCTAGGTCTTTTTCATAGATTCCTTCTCCAATTTCAATATCTCCCATATGATATTTATAATGTACATTTTTATTTCCTGCGTGCAGTACCTTACACTTTTCTCTATTAAATGTCATTTGCCATGTGTCTGCCCAGTTCTGAATCTTGTCTAGATCATTTTGAATGACCTTTGCTGCTGCAACAGTGTTTGCCACTCCTCCTACTTTTGTGTCGTCTGCAAATTTAACAAGTTTGCTTACTATACCAGAATCTAAATCATTAATGTAGATTAGGAATAGCAGAGGACCTAATACTGATCCCTGTGGTACACCGCTGGTTACCACACTCCATTCTGAGGTTTTTCCTCTAATCAGTACTTTCTGTTTTCTACATGTTAACCACTCCCTAATCCATGTACATGTGTTTCCTTGAATCCCAACTGCGTTCAGTTTGAGAATTAATCTTTTGTGCGGGACTTTGTCAAAAGCTTTCTGGAAATCTAAATAAACCATGTCATATGCTTTGCAATTATCCATTATCGATGTTGCATCCTCAAAAAAATCAAGCAAGTTAGTTAGGCACGATCTCCCTTTCCTAAAACCATGTTGACTGTCTCCCAGTACCCTGTTACCATATAGGTAATTTTCCATTTTGGATCTTATTATAGTTTCCATAAGTTTGCATATAATAGAAGTCAGGCTTACTGGTCTGTAGTTACCTGGTTCAGTTTTGTTTCCCTTTTTGTGGATCGGTATTACGTTTGCAATTTTCCAGTCTGTCGGTACCACCCCTGTGTCAAGAGACTGCTGCATGATCTTGGTTAGCGGTTTGTAAATTACTTCTTTCATTTCTTTGAGTACTACTGGGAGGATCTCATCCGGCCCAGGGGATTTGTTTATTTTAAGAGCTCCTAGTCCCTTTAACACTTCTGCCTCAGTTATGCTAAAGTTATTTAAAACTGGATAGGAACTGGATGACATGTGGGGCATGTTGTCAGTATCTTCCTTTGTAAAAACTTGTGAAAAGTAATCATTTAACATATTTGCTATTTTTTTTTCTTCATCTACGATTTTGCCATTTGTATCTCTTAAACATTTAACCTCCTCTTTGAATGTTCTCTTGCTGTTGTAATATTGGAAAAACATTTTGGAATTGGTTTTAGCTTCTTTAGCAATGTTCATTTCTATTTCTCTCTTGGCCTTTCTAACTTCCTTTTTGACTTGCATTTGCAGTTCTGTGTACTCTTTCTGTGTACTTTCTTTTTGGTCCTTTTTTAATGCTCTGTAAAGTGCCTTTTTTCGCTGAATATTTTTTTTTTTTTAATTGATCTATTAAACCATTTTGGCAATTTAGTTTTACATTTAGATTTGTCTACTTTAGGGATATAATTGTTTTGCGCCTCTAGTACTACATTTTTGAAGAACAACCATCCTTTTTCTGTGGATGTTTTCTCTATTTTACTCCAATCTACTTCTGTTAGTCTCTGTTTCATACCTTCATAGTTTGCTTTTCTAAAATTGTAAACCTTAGCTTTATTCTTTACTTTTGAGGATTTAAAAAACACTTCAAATGAGACCATGTTGTGGTCTGAGTTTGCCAGTGGTTCTCTGACCTCTGTTTTAGTTATTCTATCTTCGTTATTTGAAAAGACTAAATCAAGGCATGCCTCCCCTCTAGTCGGTGCCTTGACAAATTGTGTTAGGAAGCAGTCATTTGTCATTTCCACCATTTCTATTTCATCCTTCGCGCTACCCACCGGGTTTTCCCATTTTATTTGGGGGAAGTTGAAATCCCCCATTAGTATGGCTTCTCCTTTGCTACACACATTTCTAATGTCATTGTATAACAGATTATTGTGCTCACCGTCTGAATCTGGCGGTCTATAGCATGCTCCTATTATTATGCCTTTTGAATTTTTGTCTGTTATTCTGACCCATATTGATTCGGTTTTATTTTCTTTGTCCAGGTTTAACACCTGGGCTTCAAGACTGTTTCTTATGTATAGCGCTACCCCTCCTCCTCTTCTGTCCTGCCTGTCTTTCCTATACAGTGTATACCCACAAATATTATATTCGTCCCCATCACTCTCAGACAACCAAGTTTCTGTAACACCTATCACATCATAGTTACTTGTTAGTGCAGTAGCTTCAAGTTCTAGAATTTTGTTTCTGATACTTCTAGCATTTAGATAAATACATTTAATGGTTGTCTTACCTGAGTTGTTGTTCTTGTTTTGATGCGGTCTCCCTTCTGTTTTTTTGTTGATTTCTCCCCCCTTCCTTTCTAGTTTAAATGCTTCCGAACCTGCTCGAGGATCTTTTCTCCAAGTAGACTAGTTCCCTTGTTATTTAAATGCAGTCCATCCCGTCTATACAGATAGTCCTCGTTGTAGAAAGTGGTCCAATGATCAAGATAGGTGAAGCCTTCCCGTGTGCACCACGTCTTCAACCATTCGTTTTGATTTATTATTTCCAGCTGTCCATATGGTCCTTTGCAAGGTGCGGGTAGTATACCAGAAAATACCACAGTTTTGGTTTTCTCTTTTAATTTCCTTCCTAGCTCTCTGAATTTGTTTTGCAGGGATTTTGGTCTGTCTCTTCCAATGTTGTTTGTACCGATGTGGACGACTACTACCGGGTCGTCTCCTGTTCGTTCTAGGAGCCTGTCCACGTTCTCAGTGATGTGCTTGACCGAGGCTCCCGGAAGGCAGCACACTGTTGTAGTAAGGGGGTCCAAACTGCGAACTGAACTTGCTGTGTTTCTCAATATGGAGTCCCCAACAATCATGACCTCCCTTCTTTTTGCTGTCTGGTCACCACTGTCAATAGGGTCCTGGATGTTGTTCCTTTCATTCTCTTGTTGTTGGTTCTGCTCATCACCATTCTGAAGTGACTCAAATCTGTTGGTTGTTTTGATTTCTGGTGGTGTTTGACGAAGTTTCTTTTTTTCCCTGCTTCTGCCTACCTGAACCCAGCTGTTCTGACCTTCTATCTCCCTGGTGGCTTTCAGTCTGTTAGGGGTGATGCAGACTTCCATGAATTGTGGGTGTGCCAGTTCCTCAAGATCCTGTTGCTGTCTCACTTCCTCCAGCTCCATTTCTAGCATGCTTACTAGTTTATGCAAATCCTGGATCGCGCGGCACTTTACGCACACTTGGTTTAGCTCCGCTGGGTTTTCTCGGATTTCCCACATCAAGCAGGTGTCACAGATTACTGGCTTGAAGACCATGTTGAGGGTTTTTTTTTTTTTTGAAGTTTAGTTTCTTCTGCAGCCGTCAACCTGCTTTCAAACTGCTTCGAAACTGCTCTGTACTTTTCCACGCTGTACTTCTCCCACTCGCTGTCGCTTCCACTCGCTGTCGCTGGGAAGACTGCCTCGTTTAACTGCGTTGTTCTGCTGTGCTGTCGGCTCCTCCCCTCGCCCGTGTCTCAAAACGGCGCTGAATTTGAATCAGCTGCTCCGAGTTTCAGCTTGTTTGTTATCAGAAAAACACACGCGGCTGTGTTTCCCCAATGTCCTCTGTTTTCTGATTAAAGCAATTCAAGATGCAATTTCTCCTTTCTGCTTCGAAACTGCTCTGTACTTTTCCACGCTGTACTTCTCCCACTCGCTGTCGCTTCCACTCGCTGTCGCTGGGAAGACTGCTGTTCGAACGCAGTGTTTGGTGTTCGCCAAACATAACATTTCTCATTGAGGCCAAAAAGTTCCACCTTTGACTCCTCTGTCCAGAGAACATTATTCCAGAAGTCTTGTGGATCATCTATGTTCTCTTTGGTGAACTTCAGACAGGCAGCAATGTTCTTTTTAGAGAACAGTGGTTTCCTCCTGGCTATCCTTCCATGAACACCATTCTTGTTCAGTCTTTTTCTGATAGTTGAGTCATGAACACTCACATTAGCCAAGGCAAGAGTGGCCTGGAGATCCTTGGATTTTACTCTGGGGTTCTTTGTCACTTCTTTGATGATTTGTTCTTGGAGAAATTTTGGTAGGACGACCGCTCCTGGGTACAGTGACTGTGGTCTTGAGACTATCTGTCTGACAGTGGATTGGTGGAGCCCCAAATCCTTAGAAATAGTTTTGTAACCCTTTCTAGACTGAAGATCATCAATACGTGTTTTTCTGAGGTCCTCAGAGATTTCTTTTGATCGTGGCAAGACGTGTTTCCACACAAGTTTCTGATCTTTCTATAGAGTGAGGCCCCCCAAACTCACCCCTGAAGATCTACCTAATTATTTAAACACCTGATTCTAATTATCCCCTTAATTGAGCTGATAAAACCAGCAGTTGACTTACTTTTCCACATACCCTGAACCTTAATTACTCACGGTTTGTTTAATTGTTACATCATTTTATTTCAAAAGACATGGAATTGATTCATATAAACCCTATTGGATATTTAAGAAAAGACTGGTTTTGATTCAAGCTTATCATGATAAAACTATGGAATTTCACATATATATATATATATATATATATATATATATATATATATATATATATATATATATATATATATACACACACACACACACACACACACACACACACACACACATATACACAGTGCCTATAGAAAGTCTACACCCCCTTGAACTTTTTTCACATTTGTTCTGTCAGTGCCTCAGAGTTTCATACATTTAAATGAGGATTTTTTTCCACTTATCTACACACCATACTTCACACTGTTAAGGGCAAAAAAGTTTTTATTGAGAAAAAATTATATATTAAAAATACAAAACTGAAAGATCATAATTGGATAAGTCTCCATTAATACTTGGTGGAAGCACCTTTGGCAGCAATTACAGCTGTGAGTCTGTTGGGATAGGTCTCTACCAACTTTGCACACCTAGATTTGGCAATATTTGACCATTCCTCTTTACAAAACTGTTCAAGCTCTGTCAAGTTCCTTGGGGAGTGTTGATGGACAGCAATCTTCAAGTCATGCCACACATTTTCGATTGGATTTAGGTCTGGGCTCTGATTGGGCCAGTCAAGGGCATTTACCTTTTTGTTCCTTAGCCACTCCAGTGTAGCTTTGGGTCGTTGTCATGCTGAAAGGTGAACTTCCGTCCCAGTTTCAGCTTTCTTGCAGAGGGCAGGAGGTTTTCCTCAAGGACTTCTCTGTACTTTGCTCCATTCATTTTCCCTTCTATCCTGACAAGTGCTCCAGATGACAAACATCCCCTATGCATGATGTTACCACCAGCATGCTTCACAGTAGGGATGGTGTTCTTTGGGTGATGCGCTGTGTTGGGTTTGCACCAAACATAACGCTTTGCATTTAGGCCAAAAAGTTCCATTTTAGTTTCATCAGACCGCAAAAAACTTTTTGCCACAGAATACTACAGAATCTCTTGAGTGTTTTTTTGCATACTTCAAACGGGATTCAAGGTGGGCTTCTTGAATAATGGCTTCCTTCTTGCCACCCTAAAAATACAGGCCAGATTTGCTTGGGATATTGCTGTCACATGCACAATTTGACCAGTCTTGGTCTTAAAGCCCCTAGCTCTTATAAAGTTGCCATTGGCCTCTTGGTAGCCTCTCAGATCAGTCTCCTTCTTGCTCAGTCATCCAGTTTGGAGGGACGGCCTGATCTAGGCAGGGTCTTGGTGGTGCCATACACCTTCCACTTCTTAATAATTGTCTTGACCGTGCTCCAAGGGATAATCAAGGCCTTTAATATTTTTTATACCCATCCCCTGATCTGTGCCTTTCAACAATATATATAAAATATTAGTTATGTATATATACATATATACTGTATATTATATACGTATATATATATATGATATATATATATCATATATATATATATATGACATATATATTATATATGATATATATATATATATATATATATATATATATATATATATATATATATATATATTATCCCATATCCACCCTAACAAATAGGCCGCCATGATCAATCTCTTCAGCAATGTTAGTTTATTATTGAACAGAGAAGATTAGTTCAGAGATTGTAGATCCTACATAAGTTTTCGTACACTGTGTTGTATGTGGTCCGTGCACTGCCGTTGCTGGTAGTGTCACATGAGCGGTTCCGTGTGTTGATAGTAAATAAATCAAAAAGTCATAAATCAAATTCTCTTGCGGGGGGGTGTATCAACTTCTTGATCTCCTGCCTGTCACTTAGCAGTGAATGCACACACACACACACACACACTGCTGATGGTCACAAGCATTAATACCCTATATCTTTCTAAACAAGAGATTTAGGGGAGCTCCCTGATAAAAGCTGAATCTCGAAACAGTAATTGCATGAATATAGTAATTGTTACAATAGTATTTAAAACAGGATTCATTCATCCGAATTTTTACATGGCCGCCCTTGCACTGGTCCATTAGCATATTTCTCATCATTATTTCAGTGATTGACCCTTGAATGCAAGCAGGATACATCATAACTTCACTACAAAGTTCCTCCCATCTTCATTAGATCAAAGGGCCGTAAAACCTTTGAAAACATATTCAGTTAAAATGCTCTTCTGTGAAATAACTTTTCCCAAATTATGAATTAGTACTTGATAATCACATTTCTATTCTCCTGATGTGATTTCACACAATGCAGTACCAAATTAAATTATAAACGTCCAATATTTATCATTTGAATTAATTATTAAATGTTACATCATCTTCTGAATGATACAGTAAAGCTTTTATATACTACATTTTCAATCGTTGTAAATTTACAAGTTCACAAGAATAGTGATTTTATAACAGTTAACTTAAATTTTGAAAAATACCAATATATTTAATTCCAGTTGGAACCATCTCATCATCCACCAGAGGGCAATATGACTCACTTTTTGACCAGATTTCATTTTATACACATTATAGTAGACATGGAGTCTACTATTCGGAAGATAAGGTTTTGCGTTATCCTGTTATCTGTTTTATGGTGTGTGATGTAACCAAAATCTGTTGCTTGTCACATAGTTCTGATAAAAGATGTTTAAGATGAGATTTTCCAGATCTCTTTTCAGAGTCATTTTAGGAATAAAAATTCAATGAGCATTTAAGCAAATATCAATTGTACTTTTTTATATTACAAAAGTTTGACCTATCTGAGGTTGAAGATTAGCCTGAGGTGACCATCCCACTTGGGTACCAGGAAGTACCTGTAACTGGAGGGGGTCTATCATGCAAATAGTTTTTGCAGCAGAGCTTCCAGCATCCTGTGGGTCTGTGACTGATGAGGGAGTAACGCCCTGAAAGGGAGAGGTCTGTGCTGGAACCGTAGAGAGTAGCCAGTTTGAATGGTAGTAAGGACCCAGATGTACGTGGTGCACCGCCGCCAATACATCAGATGGCTCCCTGAGAAGGGGCCATGGGCCTGTGGCAGCAAACCCTAGGGTTGCTGCTCACTTTGTGGCTTTGCCTGAGGCTTTTGCCTCTGCACCAGGAGGCAGAACTTCATACAGCCTCTGCGGTGAACAACCGAGAGCTGGTTCTGAATACCACCTCTGGCAGCAGGCACGTGCGGAGAGAGCTGTGCAGCATCACGTCCACCACAGGATCAAAGGTATGTCCCGGTGTAATAGAGGCATCCGACAGCTGTAATTTTCCCCCATCAGGCACGAAAGCCAAAGCTGTCTACGTACGACTACCAGCACAGCCAGGTTTCTACCCACCGCCTGCCCATTCTGGTTTAGACAAAGCAGGTTTTCATTAAACAGACGCAGCACATCCAGCTGTAGTAGTGATGCCCTGTGATAAAGTTGCCCAGCAACTGAATTGGCATACTTTAGGATCACCTCCGAGACCCAACACTGTCGCTGGGGCAGATAGCATCCTGGGACATGAGTGCTAAATTAGGCACCTGTACCAACTCCGCAATCGAAGCCTCCACTGGCGGAAACAACAGCCAGAGCTGTAGCCGGGTGATCCCAGGATGACTGGATCTCAAAGAGAAAATCCAGGTGCACACGGGGCGGGAGAGGTGGCAGGCTCGCCATCTAAGATTGACTGCCTTTCCTCACCTTCTGTAGACCACAGCACCTGCAAGACTGCAGTGGCCTGCTTGTCAATGGCAGAAGCTCTGCTGACAGGGAGAGCCTAAATGCAGGGGATGTGCTGTTTGACATGTGTGGGAGCTCCTTCCCATTCTTGGTTAGCACTGGATCTTTCTGAGAGATCTTGCCTTCTTCACAATGTAAACTGAGATTCTGCTTGGAATCTGTTCGGGTCATTTTGTTCTTAAGAGCATCTATTAGACCTTGCAATTCAGCACATTTTTCACAGTATGTGCCTGAATTATCAAAAATGGCTGTTGGGATTTGTAAACCTGTTGCTAACTGTTTAACTGCAGTGTCTTTGGCTTCTGCTGCTTTTTCCTTTCCGTAACCTACCTTATCTCTCTGACTTGCTTTTTTCACTTTTGCAGGCGAGAATCCTGTCTCTGTTAAGCTGGTGCTCATATTGCCCACTGCTTGTTCTGCAAGACTACTGATGGCTGTGGGATCTTCACTAGAAGGCCCTGCAACTAGGTCATGATAATCCATGTTATCTTCATCAGACTCCTTGGATGGTTCAGAGTGAGCTTGGCTATGCATTCTACACATTGGACAAAGTTTCTGTCCTGGATGGACATTGCTTCCAGTGATGCTGCTGATTTGGTCCGCTGTTTGAAGATTAATGGCCCGAAGGGACTTTTTCCTAGAAGAATCTGCATGAAGACTAAAAGGATCGCAACAGGTCTTTTGCAAAAAGGAGTACTTTCCAAGAAAAAGCTTCTCATGATGATAACACACGGTTGTAGTAGAGTCTGGATTCTTGAAGTCGCTTCTTCTGAGTAGTAACTGGCGTTCTTCAAGTGACAGTTCCAAAAGTTTTAGGATTCCAGTATTCCTTGTGTATGTTGTTTTATGGCAGTCTTCTTCTTGACCACGGTGTTCCCCAATGCTACAACTGTCCAGGGTTTCCAACAACAATGCTTACCAGTACTGATAACCCTGCAAAACTGCAAGAGGAGTTTATAAATTAGTCCCATGCAAAGAAATATTTGTAGTAAATAACTGCACAAAGATCTCAAAAATTGATGTTGATATGTTGCAGCAGTTGCACTGTCCTCCCTAAGACGACACTACTGGCCCTATTCCTGTAACTAAATAAGTCAGTAAGAGTGACAAGACAAAAGCAGGGACATCAGAGATGTCAATTTCATAAACAACCAGTTTATTATTGTGAACAATAACATCAACAAATGAAATATAAACAAAAACTAAAGGTGAACAAATCAGGTAAGTATAAAGATGGCACGGGTAAGTATAAAGATGGAATGGGTAAGTATAAAGATGGCATGGGTAAGTGTAAAGATGGTACAGGTAAGTATAAGTACAGGTAAACTGGTAAATGGGAAACAGAAGGGCAAAACATAACACAAAGGAGAAATGGGTGTAGTGTCCCACACAAACACAATGCACAGACACATACACACACACAAACACAATGCACAGACACACACACACACACACAATGCACAGACACATACACACACACACAAACACAATGCACAGACACACACACACACACAAACACAATGCACAGACACACACACACACACAAACACAATGCACAGACAGACACACACACAAACACAATGCACACACACACACACACACATGCACACACAGACACACACACACACTTAGTGTGGTGTTATGCACACACACCAAACACACACACACAATGCACAGGGACAGACAGACACAGACACACACACACACACACAAACACAACAGACAGACAGACACACACACACACAAACACACAGACACACACACACACAAACACAAACACAATCACAGACAGACAGACACACACACACAATGCACAGACAGACAGACACACACACACAATGCACAGACAGACACACACACACACAATGCACAGACAGACAGACACACACACACACAATGCACATACAGACAGACACACACACACATACACACACACACACACACAATGCACACAGACAGACACACGCACATACAGGTGTGTGTGTGTGTTACAGTCTGTTGTAACACACATACACACACACACACACACACACACAGACAGACACACACACACACACACACACACAACACACACACACACACACACACAACACACACACACACACAATGCACAGACAACACATGACACAAGTGCACACACACAGTGGGTGTGTGTGTGCAATGCACACACAGACAGACACACACACACACACACACACACACAATGCACAGACACACACACACACACACAATGCACAAACAGTCAGACAGACACACACACACACACACACAATGCACAGACAGACAGACACACACACACATGCACAGACAGACAGACAGACAGACACACACACGCAATGCACAAACAGTCAGACAGACACACACACACACAATGCACAGAGAGACAGACACACACAAACACAATGCCCAGACAGACAATGGTTGAATGGTGAGGTTGAATGGGGAGGTTGATTGGGGAGGTTGAATGGGGAGGTTGAATGGTGAGGTTGAATGGGGAGTTGAATGGTGAGGTTGAATGGTGAGGTTGAATGGTGAGTTGAATGGTGAGGTTGAATGGTGAGGTTGAATGGTGAGGTTGAATGGGGAGTTGAATGGTGAGGTTGAATGGTGAGGTTGAATGGTGAGGTTGAATGGGGAGGTTGAATGGGGAGGTTGAATGGGGAGGTTGAATGGGGAGGTTGAATGGGGAGTTGAATGGTGAGGTTGAATGGGGAGATTGAATGGTGAGGTTGAATGGGGAGGTTGAATGGGGAGGTTGAATGGGGAGGTTGAATGGGGAGTTGAATGGTGAGGTTGAATGGGGAGGTTGAATGGTGAGGTTGAATGGGGAGGTTGAATGGTGAGTTGAATGGTGAGGTTGAATGGGGAGATTGAATGGTGAGGTTGAATGGTGAGGTTGAATGGTGAGTTGAATGGTGAGTTGAATGGTGAGGTTGAATGGTGAGGTTGAATGGTGAGGTTGAATGGGGAGGTTGAATGGTGAGGTTGAATGGGGAGGTTGAATGGGGAGGTTGAATGGGGAGTTGAATGGTGAGGTTGAATGGGGAGGTTGAATGGGGAGTTGAATGGTGAGGTTGAATGGGGAGGTTGAATGGTGAGTTGAATGGTGAGTTGAATGGTGAGGTTGAATGGGGAGGTTGAATGGTGAGGTTGAATGGTGAGGTTGAATGGTGAGTTTGAATGGTGAGGTTGAATGGGGAGGTTGAATGGGGAGGTTGAATGGTGAGGTTGAATGGGGAGGTTGAATGGTGAGGTTGAATGGTGAGGTTGAATGGGGAGGTTGAATGGGGAGGTTGAATGGGGAGGTTGAATGGTGAGGTTGAATGGTGAGGTTGAATGGTGAGGTTGAATGGGGAGTTGAATGGTGAGTTGAATGGTGAGGTTGAATGGGGAGGTTGAATGGTGAGTTGAATGGTGAGGTTGAATGGTGAGGTTGAATGGTGAGGTTGAATGGGGAGTTGAATGGGGAGGTTGAATGGTGAGGTTGAATGGGAAGTTGAATGGAGAGTTGAATGGTGAGGTTGAATGGGGAGGTTGAATGGGGAGGTTGAATGGGGAGGTTGAATGGGGAGGTTGAATGGGGAGGTTGAATGGGGAGTTGAATGGTGAGGTTGAATGGTGAGGTTGAATGGGGAGTTGAATGGTGAGGTTGAATGGGGAGGTTGAATGGGGAGGTTGAATGGTGAGGTTGAATGGGGAGGTTGAATGGTGAGGTTGAATGGTGAGGTTGAATGGTGAGGTTGAATGGGGAGTTGAATGGAGAGTTGAATGGTGAGGTTGAATGGGGAGATTGAATAGTGAGGTTGAATGGTGAGGTTGAATGGGAAGTTGAATGGAGAGTTGAATGGTGAGCCGACTGCTTCTTTACACACTGCGCCTAAACGGTCGTCGGGGGGTCCATGGCGCCCCCAGGAGCTACAGCGTAGGAGGACAACGCAGATCCCAGGCAGCTAACAGGCAAGCTCTCAGGCACCCGGCCAGGACTGGTGACAGGGGTCACTCGGCACGGTGTGAGGATGCACCCAATGAGGAAGTGCTGACTGAACCCTCCCCCCGGCGATGCTCAGCCAATTGAGTGCCGCCTCCTGGGAACTCCCATCCACGGTAGGCTGTGGAATAGCCAAGACTTGAACCGGCGATATCGAGGCTATAGGGCACATCCTCCACTCATGTAGAGCGCCTTTACTGGATGTGTCACTTGGGAGCCCTGGAAATTAAGTTTTAACCAGGCTACTGACCCTCATTAAAAGGGACAGGTGGTGAGACACCCACATTATGTAGCATGAGAATTGCTACAATAGTAATAAAATAATCTCAGATTGCATTATTGAGGAGTTTGGTGATAAAATGAGTAATCAGGAGAGGATTTATCAGTAAGCATGACTATGAAGAGGTATGTGATAAAATACAGCGAACAAGGGGTGGGGCTTGGCTGGAGATGCAGTACTGAGTGTGCTGTTGATATGCCATGTAAAATAAACAGCGTGAGTGAAAATAAATTGGACCTGAATAATGGACCGCTAAGAATTAATTATTAAAACTTAATGAGGCTTTACAGCATAGATGTGTAAACAGGTGTAGAAAGCTGTATGAACATATACAATTATAAAACATAAATAAGTAACTAGTTATAAAAATAGCATAAAACAAAAATATAACGTAAGTTATGCAACGCTTTTAATAGAAGATGGTATTTTAAGGTGTATATATAATTCAGCGATTAAATGTAAGCTTTATAAACTAAGTACCCTAAAGTTAACCTGTTATTAAATAATAATATGAAAAACATGTTATTAATATTCCAACAATGTGTTTCCGATATTTACCACATATACTGCAGCTTTAATAAAGATCCTGACAACATGAAGAGCAAAACAATTTACTAGACACATTGGAAACATCGCAATAGCAGTTTGTTCTGAATAAAAGTTCACAGACAGAAAGTCAACGTCTTAACCTTGCCTTTAAGCTCTAAGATTCACACATGCGTAGAAAGGCTCAAAAAGGCAAACGCTAACTTCCTTCTCAGCTAACTTACTTCCCAGCTAACTTATTTCCCGTGACACCGGAATTGCTTAAAGACTACAAATACATGACCGGAACTAGAACTAGGCGGGACTTCTGGTCTATTCTGATTGGCTAAGGCCATCTCTCAAAACGAAATGCTGCATTCTCATTGGTTAAAAATTAGCACAGTGATATTGCATATACCATATACTACTGTATTGCAAAGACTTATAAATCCCACCACCAGCAGACAGCACAAAAGAGAACCAAGTAATGTTGATTTCTTCTTTATATAACTGAACATCGCCATTGAACAACCAAGAAAATATTCAATAAATAAAAAATAAAATAACAATCCACAAATAGTAATGTTTTAAGCAGATCTTACCCCAAGGATGAAATATTGTACGACTGAGATACTCCTTTGTGAATTGACAAAAAAAAAAAAAAAAGGAAAAAAATATCTTTCACAGAATCGGGCTCAGGATCAGCAAACTATTCATGAATAACGGAAGTTTTCGTTTTTTACATAAAATACATTTTATAAACGTAATTTAAAGAAAAGAACAGATGCCAGAAACTACACTCTGTGTTGGATTGAAAGCTAGCAATTACACAGCTGCCTAACGGCCTTTGAACAAGATGAAAACTGAAAAAACAAGTTCTTCCCCCCAATTAATGCCCTTACCGTCAGACGAGGAGATTGCGGAAAACTACTAGAACCGATGGCTTCTCTTAAAGGAACATTTACATTTTGTTTAATCTTATTCTTTTTTTTTCTGTAAATAAGTAAAATGTACGTAACACAGTGTTACTGCAGTGATAAAGCAACAGTGGCAACACAAGCTTGTTGCTATTTTGTTCGATTTCTTTTTATTCAGATTTTAGTGAAACTTACATTTTTATTATTAAAATGCAACCTGCGAATCATGAGGGTGAAATGCGATTGTTGTGAAATGTCAATGTTCTTTAGTTAGCCAGTCATGGAAATCTTTCATAGCCCATTTTGCCTGGCGCTCGGTGTTTTCCTCAGTTGTATTTCTAGGTCATCTAAACCTGCTTCCTTTACCTCATCATGGTGAGATGTTGACATGTTCTTTCCTTTTTCAGTGTTTTCAGCTGCTGATCTTTTCTACTTAATCACAGGGATCGCTGTCATACTGACTGACTTGATTAGTTTTGTTTACCCAGGCGTACAGTTACAGATGGGATATTGATTTTGTTTACTTTGATGAGGCCACTTTGGTGAAAGAAGTTCCACACTCTTGAGTTATCACTAGATATCTAATGGCTAGGGAGAAGGTCTCAGCCAATCAGAAGCTAGTATTTTCACCAACTGTTTCTACCCATTTAATAATGTAATATAACTCAGTAAGCAAGCCTGTTGCAGTGTTTAATGTATTATAACGAAGAAGGCAAGCCTCTTGCAGTTTTGTTTATTGTAATATATATACACTGTATACTGCAGCAACTTGCCCGACCTTAGTGTTTTGAGTTTCGAGTTGGTCTAATAAAGTAGCATTACTGTCATATCTCTCCCTACACCCTTTTCTTCTCTTTCTTGTCTTTGTTCGTTAAATACAGACTGTATCCATAACATTTTATTTGTAGTTTTGTTCCTGTACCTTTTAAAAGTTTTATTATTTTTTTTTTAAAAGAAGATTGTTTTTTTTAATAAGGACCATGAAATGAAGTCAGTAATAGGGTGACTGCAGTGAAGTAATGTCGTGGAAAAAAAACACTCAAACACCTGTCTTTTATTTTTCAAGGACAAGAGTTTCACAGAATGGATTAGTCATCTCATTAATCACAGTACAGTGTTTCTGAAGCTCCCCAGTGGCTAGACTAGGATCAGGTAACTGAACCTCATAATCTTTCTTCAAAACAAGAACGAACAAAAAACAGCATTCTTTGGAAAGGTGTGCTTGTGAGAAACATTTGGTAAACACTCCTGTTAGTCCACCTGCAGGCTTCCAAGCTCAAGTTCTTTCACTCATCTATGCCCTTAGGTGTGAAAAGCATGTGCATTTCACTTAGGAGATGTAGAGTCACAAAGCTCAAAGGGAGCATTTCAGACACCTCTTGCTCATTAGCAGCTCCTGACCTTAATAAGTGGGGAGGCTAAACATAAAACATGCTTTTACATATAATAATAATCTTTATTTTTATATAGCACCTTTCAAAGTGGACCACCATTACAAAGCGCTTTGCAAGGTACGAGACTAGGGTGTGTGAACTGTGCATCTGCTGCAGAGTCACTTACAAGAATGTCTCACCCAAAAGACAGAGGTGATTAAGTGACTTCATTAGAGTCACACAATGAGTCAGTTGGAATTTGAAGCAGGGAACAGGGAACCGATTACAAGCCTGTTTCATTAACCGCTGGACCACACAGCCGTCTCACACACACACACACATGTGTTGCTTTTGTAGATGAGGAAAAAAAAGTTACAAGAAATAGATGTCTACAATTATTTATTTCAGCCATTTGTTTTGCAAAACTCCAAAAATGCTAATTCAAAAGTACTCATAGCCTGACAAGGAAAATTAAATTAATAGCTAGTTGATTTTACACAGAGAATCATGGGAATCTGGAACCAACTCCCCAGTAATGTTGTTGAAGCTGACACCCTGGGATCCTTCAAGAAGCTGCTTGATGAGATTCTGGGATCAATAAGCTACTAACAACCAAACGAGCAAGATGGGCTGAATGGCCTCCTGTCGTTTGTAAGCTTTCTTATGTGCTTAAAGGGGGCATGATTCATAATGAGTTTAAATGTTCTACTTTAATACTTCAGTGTTTCTAAAGCCCACTTAATTGCTAAGCACGCCTTCTCTACAATTGTATAGTTTTTTCTCTTGGGGATTTAGTTTTCTACTTAAAAATAGAACAGGGTGCTCTTTACCTTGTACCAGCTGTGATAACACCGCACCAATGCCAATTTCTGAGGCATCGGTCTGTACGATTAACTTTTTTGTGAAGTCTGGAGTAATTAAAACGAGGCACATAGGGCGTCTTTAAATGCCAGGAACGCAGACTCTGCTTCCGATGACCATTTTACCATGACTGGGGCTTGGGCTTTGGTGAGATCAATAAGGGGGGAGCAAGGGAAGAAAATTTAGGTATAAACCTTTGATAGTACCCTGCTGAACCCAGGAAAGCCCTCACCTGCCTTTTATTTATGGGTTTGGGCCTTGTCTATTTGGCCTCTATTTTATTAACTGGTATATCCCAAATACTTATCCACTTCTAGCCCTATTGACTGTCCAATACTATATACTACCACATCATCTAAATAAGCAGCGGCATACCCTTTATGTGGACTTAACACTTTGTCCATTATCACTAGAAAGTCACAGGTGCTCTGTGTAAGCCGAATGGCACAACTGTGTACTGGAATAAGCTGTCGGGAATGGATTATACAGTTTTCTCTTTAGAGTTATCAGTGAGTGGAATCTGCCAATAACCCTTGGTCAAATCTAAAGTTGTAAGATAGCGTGCTTTACCTAGGTGATCTATCAATTAATCAACCCCAAGCATAGGGTAAGTGTCGGAATTGGACACATTATTTAGTTTCCTGAAATCATTACAAAATGTAATGGAGTCATCTGGCATTGTCACTAGATCTGTTGAGCTGGCCCACTCACTGTAAGACTCCTCGATTATGCCCTGTGACAAAGTGCCCGCCCCTGTGTGTATTTTCTGATATGTTGCGTGTGGTGTGTTAAATGTTGGTGTATAGGCATTGGTACGCTGGATATAAACGGGTCTGTATTTCACGTGTGTTTAAAAATGTATAATTGTATTTAGGTACGGGATTGTACATCACTTCACATGCATTTAAAGTATTTAATATGTGAGCAAGAGGTTGCACATAATTAATTCACATGCTGAGATTCAAGTGAATAATTAATTGGTAATTGAATCCCAGCACAACAGTGTATATAGATGCACGTTTTACTCACTCGGGGTTGTTGGGTGTTCAGTGAGTAGGGAACGGGAGAGAGAGGAGGGGGAATAGAGTTTAATATCAATTGCTATTACCCCCAGTATGTGACAACGTGCATCTATTATATATACTGTTGTGCTGGGATTCAATTGCCAATTAATTATTCACTTGAATCCCAGCACGTGAATTAAAAAAGTGCAATTCCCCGTGCTCACAATCCTCTGGTCTCCAATCCCATTCTCCACTCACTGAACACACAACCCCGAGTGAGTGAAAACATGCTGCTTTTATGCAGCTGTACCAAGACTCGACTGCTAATCAATCATTCAATTGGAGTCTCGGTACAACTGCACGTGAATTAATCAAGTGCAATTCCCCGTGCTCATATATTACTACATTTTACTTGCACGTGAAGTGCTGTGCAATCCTCGTGCCTAAATACACATATACATTTTTAAACACTCGTGTTACACAGACCCGTTTATATCCTGTGTACCAATGTCTATACACCAACATTTAAACACACCACACGCAACACATAACAGATAATATACACAGGGGCGGACACTTTGTCACACATGCCCATACTAAACATTATTTTTACTTCATCTCTGATGGCTATTCTCCTCACCTTGGGACCCTATCGGGCGTCATTGTTACTCTGCTTCATTACAATGTCATGTTTTATGACATTCATTTTCCCAGGAACGACAGAGAAGACATCCTTATTTTTCCCTAAAAGTTCTCTGATGTCATGTTTTTGTTTATCTGACAGTGTCTCTGCTATTTGAACCTGCTGCAGTGGTATGTGACAGAGATTGAATGATGCTTGGTGTTAGAGCACCTTCCCGGCCTGTGAGAAAGAAGGAACAAAGTAACTTTAAACAAATGGCAAGACAATTTATTCCGTAGGGTAGGTGGAAGTCGGCCATTTAGGAAGGGGGCTGAGCTACAGCACCCAAGCTTACTGACCCGGACGGTAGACGACGTGGCATCTGAGGATTGGAGGAGCGGATGCGCTCGTTAACCTAGGGGTCATGAGCGAGGGTTTAAATAGGGGGGGGCGTAGCTTCAGTGATCTGTTCCTTTGCATATGGTTATACCAAACAACTTAAAAGGAGCCTGTATTATTGAGACCGAAAGCCGTGAGTGTTGTCAGTCTGTGTACTAACACTGTGTTTTGTGTGGGTGAGAAAAGACGGGACGGGTTGCTGGTCAAACCCGTGGGATTTTACAAACAGGAGTGATACACACCACTGTACCAATTCCACCATTGTTACTGTTTGCAGGTTTTTGCCATAAGGCTCTGGACACTATAATCATTAATAAACACCCTTGCACCTGTCAATTATTTCATATAGAATATGCCATGTCACTAAGAACGTGCTCTCTAAAACTAGAACCCTATCCCCTGGATGAAAATCCCCTCACTCTGGCGGTTTGTATGCATGTTTTAGTGATTCTTGAGCCTGTCACATGTGATCCCTTACGATTGGCATAATGGCGGCGATGTGATCCTTCATTTGTGAAATGTGTTCAATAATGCTACGATAAGGTAACGGTCCTGCTTCCAGGTTTCTTTGGCAATATCCATTAACCCTCTAGGGTGTCTGCTATATAGTAACTCAAAAGTGCCAGTGGATGTTTGGGGCACCTCTCAAATTGTAAACAGTAGGTATGGTAATAAGAAATCCCATTTCTTGCCGTCTTTGTCGATCATTAACATAACATGGATTTCAGGGTTTTGTTAAATCGTTCAACTAATCCGTCTGTTTGTGGATGATAAACAAATGTCCTTAAATGTTTAATTTTAGGAGTTTATGCAATTCTTATATTAACCGAGACATATAAGGTATTGACTGATCAGTTAATATTTCCTTGGGAATTCAAACCCAGCTAAGCATGATCATTAATTCTTTTGTAATGGGCTTTGCACGAGTATTTGGAAGTGAAACGGCTTCATGGTAGTGAGGGACATAATCGAATATTACCAGAATACTCAAAATGGGTGTGTGGCAGAGCAGAGCTCTGCCCTTTAGAAATTGGCAGTTATGGTGTTAAATTCCCCTACCTGCCTGGGTTTATTGTGTTCAGGTGGCTGGGGTTGATTAGTTAATTAGACTAATTAACAATCAATCAGCACCAAGCCACCTGACATAAAAGGAGGCCTCAGCTTCCCCTTTGGGAAAGGAGGGAGCTGAGGAAGCAAGCTGGTGTTTGTGCTTGCTGTTTTGTGGGTTTTTTTGTATTTTCTAATCAAGTGAAGGCATCGCCCAGCCTGGAAAACTTTATTTTTGTAAGTCTTGTTCTCTTTCTTTCTATTTTGGCCCTTGTGCCCTTTGATTTTGGGTAAAATTGTTTATAAAAGTATTATTTTTTTGAACTGCAGCCTGTCTCTGGGCCTCTATCCACTCGCCAGCCGGTCACGGGGTGGGATTCTGTCAAGTTAGCCAATAGAAATACAGTAGACCATGGAACAGCCTCTATAGGCTAAACGAAACCCACATGTGATACACGGCTATCAGATGACATGTTTTATTCAAAATATATCGAATTAAGTTTTTTATTACACAATATTCTTTGCATTATTGCATAGTAATATAACCATAAGCAATTACAGCTAAATAGATAAATATATTTATCAAGACAGGGCTGGAAGTGTCATCCTCTGGATTGGAATTCTCCAAGTAGTACGTCGATGTCCAGATACACCTATCCTTTAAATACTAATTCACAAGTAACTTAAGCTGACAACCTGATGCATATCCAAAATTTCCACACGCTCTCTTCTGATGCGAGTTCATCTGCAGCAGCAGCAGCGATGCTTTGTACACTGAACGCTTCCACATGATCTCTTCTGATGTGAGTTCCTCTGCAGCAGTGATGCTTTGTACACTGAACGCTTCCACATGATCTCTTCTGATGTGAGTTCCTCTTCAGCAGCAGCAGCAGCGATGTTTGTACACTGAGCACTTCCACACGATCGCTTCTGATGTGAGTTCATCTGTAGCAGCAGCAGCGATGCTTTGTACAGTAAGCGCTTCCACATGATCTCTTCTGATGTGAGTCCATCTGCAGCAGCAGCAGTGATGCTTTGTACACTGAACGCTTCCACATGATCTCTTCTGATGTGAGTTCCTCTTCAGCAGCAGCAGCAGCAGCAGCGATGCTTTGTACACTGAGCGCTTCCACACGATCTCTTCTGATGTGAGTTCATCTGCAGCAGCAGCAGCGATGCTTTGTACACTGAGCGCTTCCACATGATCTCTTCTGATGTGAGTTCCTCTTCAGCAGCAGCAGCAGCAGCAGCGATGCTTTGTACACTGAGCGCTTCCACATGATCTCTTCTGATGTGAGTTCCTCTGCAGCAGCAGCAGCAGCATGCTTTGTACACTGAGCGCTTCCACATGATCTCTTCTGATGTGAGTTCATCTGCAGCAGCAGCAGCGATGCTTTGTACACTGAGCGCTTCCACATGATCTCTTCTGATGTGAGTTCATCTGCAGCAGCAGCAGCGATGCTTTGTACACTGAGCGCTTCCACATGATCTCTTCTGATGTGAGTTCATCTGCAGCAGCAGCAGCGATGCTTTGTACACTGAGCGCTTCCACATGATCTCTTCTGATGTGAGTTCATCTGCAGCAGCAGCAGTGATGCTTTGTACACTGAACGCTTCCACATGATCTCTTCTGATGTGAGTTCAGCAGCAGCAGCAGCGATGCTTTGTACACTGAGCGCTTCCACATGATCTCTTCTGATGTGAGTTCCTCTGCAGCAGCAGCAGCAGCGATGCTTTGTACACTGAGCGCTTCCACATGATCTCTTCTGATGTGAGTTCCTCTGCAGCAGAAGCAGCAGCGATGCTTTGTACACTGAGCGCTTCCACACGATCTCTTCTGATGTGATTCCTCTGAGCGATGCTTTGTACACTGAGCGCTTCCACACAATCTCTTCTGATGTGAGTTCAGCAGCAGCAGCGATGCTTTGTACACTGAACGCTTCCACACGATCTCTTCTGATGTGAGTTCATCTGCAGCAGCAGCAGCGATGCTTTGTACACTGAGCGCTTCCACACGATCTCTTCTGATGTGAGTTCCTCTGCAGCAGCAGCAGCAGCGATGCTTTGTACACTGAGCGCTTCCACACGATCTCTTCTGATGTGAGTTCCTCTGCAGCAGCAGCAGCAGCAGCGATGCTTTGTATACTGAACGCTTCCACACGATCTCTTCTGATGTGAGTTCCTCTGCAGCAGCAGCAGCGATGCTTTGTACACTGAGCGCTTCCACACGATCTCTTCTGATGTGAGTTCCTCTGCAGCAGCAGCAGCGATGCTTTGTACACTGAACGCTTCCACACGATCTCTTCTGATGTGAGTTCCTCTGCAGCAGCAGCAGCGATGCTTTGTACACTGAGCGCTTCCACATGATCTCTTCTGATGTGAGTTCCTCTGCAGCAGCAGCGCTTCCACATGATCTCTTCTGATGCTTTGTACACTGAGCGCTTCCACACGATCTCTTCTGATGTGAGTTCCTCTGCAGCAGCAGCAGCGATGCTTTGTACACTGAGCGCTTCCACACGATCTCTTCTGATGTGAGTTCCTCTGCAGCAGCAGCAGCGATGCTTTGTACACTGAACGCTTCCACATGATCTCTTCTGATGTGAGTTCCTCTGCAGCAGCAGCAGCGATGCTTTGTACACTGAGCGCTTCCACACGATCTCTTCTGATGTGAGTTCCTCTGCAGCAGCAGCAGCAGCGATGCTTTGTACACTGAGCGCTTCCACACGATCTCTTCTGATGTGAGTTCATCTGCAGAGCAGCAGCGATGCTTTGTACACTGAGCGCTTCCACATGATCTCTTCTGATGTGAGTTCCTCTGCAGCAGCGATGCTTTGTACACTGAGCGCTTCCACATGATCTCTTCTGATGTGAGTTCATCTGCAGCAGCAGCAGCAGATGCTTTGTACACTGAGCGCTTCCACACGATCTCTTCTGATGTGAGTTCATCTGCAGCAGCAGCAGCGATGCTTTGTACACTGAGCGCTTCCACATCTCTTCTGATCTCTTCTGATGTGAGTTCATCTGCAGCAGCAGCAGCGATGCTTTGTACACTGAGCGCTTCCACACGATCTCTTCTGATGTGAGTTCATCTGCAGCAGCAGCAGCGATGCTTTGTACACTGAGCGCTTCCACATGATCTCTTCTGATGTGAGTTCATCTGCAGCAGCAGCGATGCTTTGTACACTGAGCGCTTCCACATGATCTCTTCTGATGTGAGTTCCTCTGCAGCAGCAGCAGCATGCTTTGTACACTGAGCGCTTCCACACGATCTCTTCTGATGTGAGTTCCTCTGCAGCAGCAGCAGCGATGCTTTGTACACTGAGCGCTTCCACATGATCTCTTCTGATGTGAGTTCATCTGCAGCAGCAGCAGCAGCGATGCTTTGTACACTGAGCGCTTCCACATGATCTCTTCTGATGTGAGTTCATCTGCAGCAGCAGCAGATGCTTTGTACACTGAGCGCTTCCACATGATCTCTTCTGATGTGAGTTCATCTGCAGCAGCAGCAGCGATGCTTTGTACACTGAGCGCTTCCACACGATCTCTTCTGATGTGAGTTCACTGCAGCAGCAGCAGATGCTTTGTACACTGAACGCTTCCACACAATCTCTTCTGATGTGAGTTCCTCTGCAGCAGCAGCAGCGATGCTTTGTACACTGAGCGCTTCCACACGATCTCTTCTGATGTGAGTTCATCTGCAGCAGCAGCAGCAGCAGCGATGCTTTGTACACTGAGCGCTTCCACACGATCTCTTCTGATGTGAGTTCATCTGCAGCAGCAGCAGATGCTTTGTACACTGAGCGCTTCCACACGATCTCTTCTGATGTGAGTTCCTCTGCAGCAGCAGCAGCGATGCTTTGTACACTGAGCGCTTCCACACGATCTCTTCTGATGTGAGTTCCTCTGCAGCAGCAGCAGCAGCGATGCTTTGTACACTGAGCGCTTCCACATGATCTCTTCTGATGTGAGTTCATCTGCAGCAGCAGCAGCAGATGCTTTGTACACTGAGCGCTTCCACACGATCTCTTCTGATGTGAGTTCCTCTGCAGCAGCAGCAGCAGATGCTTTGTACACTGAACGCTTCCACACGATCTCTTCTGATGTGAGTTCCTCTGCAGCAGCAGCAGCGATGCTTTGTACACTGAACGCTTCCACACGATCTCTTCTGATGTGAGTTCATCTGCAGCAGCAGCAGCAGCGATGCTTTGTACACTGAACGCTTCCACACGATCTCTTCTGATGTGATTTCCTCTGCAGCAGAAGCAGCAGCGATGCTTTGTACACTGAACGCTTCCACATGATCTCTTCTGATGTGAGTTCCTCTGCAGCAGCAGCAGCGATGCTTTGTACACTGAGCGCTTCCACACGATCTCTTCTGATGTGAGTTCCTCTGCAGCAGCAGCAGCAGCGATGCTTTGTACACTGAGCGCTTCCACATGATCTCTTCTGATGTGAGTTCATCTGCAGCAGCAGCAGCGATGCTTTGTACACTGAGCGCTTCCACATGATCTCTTCTGATGTGAGTTCCTCTGCAGCAGCAGCAGCAGCAGCGATGCTTTGTACACTGAACGCTTCCACACGATCTCTTCTGATGTGAGTTCCTCTGCAGCAGAAGCAGCAGCGATGCTTTGTACACTGAACGCTTCCACATGATCTCTTCTGATGTGAGTTCCTCTGCAGCAGCAGCAGCAGCAGCGATGCTTTGTACACTGAGCGCTTCCACACGCAGCAGCAGCAGAAGCGATGCTTTGTACACTGAGCGCTTCCACACGATCTCTTCTGATGTGAGTTCCTCTGCAGCAGCAGCAGCGATGCTTTGTACACTGAGCGCTTCCACACGATCTCTTCTGATGTGAGTTCCTCTGCAGCAGCAGCAGCGATGCTTTGTACACTGAACGCTTCCACACGATCTCTTCTGATGTGAGTTCCTCTGCAGCAGCAGCAGCAGATGCTTTGTACACTGAGCGCTTCCACACGATCTCTTCTGATGTGAGTTCATCTGCAGCAGCAGCAGCGATGCTTTGTACACTGAACGCTTCCACACGATCTCTTCTGATGTGAGTTCATCTGCAGCAGCAGCAGCGATGCTTTGTACACTGAACGCTTCCACACGATCTCTTCTGATGTGAGTTCATCTGCAGCAGCAGCAGCGATGCTTTGTACACTGAACGCTTCCACACGATCTCTTCTGATGTGAGTTCATCTGCAGCAGCAGCAGCGATGCTTTGTACACTGAGCACACGATCTCTTCTGATGTGAGTTCAGCAGCAGCAGCGATGCTTTGTACACTGAGCGCTTCCACACGATCTCTTCTGATGTGAGTTCCTCTGCAGCAGCAGCAGCGATGCTTTGTACACTGAACGCTTCCACATGATCTCTTCTGATGTGAGTTCCTCTGCAGCAGCAGCAGCGACGATTACATGTCGTCGTCGCTACGAAACATGTGACTTGCGAAGGTGTGACTTAGAGAAGACTACACTCAAGGAGACGTGTCGTAGTCGTCGTCGCTACGAAAACATGTGACTTGCTAAGTGTGCTAGAGAAGACTTACACTCAAGTAGAGTCCGTCGCTCGTCAGCAGCGAAATGCTTGTGTACACTGAAGGTGTGTGAGAAGTACTAGACAATATCTCTTCTGATGTGACGTCGTCGTCGCTACGAAACAGTGACTTGGAAGGCGGCTTTGTGAACACTGACACTTCCACACAAGACTCGTCGCTGATGTGAGTCGCTACGAAACCAGCAGCAGCTGGCGATGCTTTGTACCGAGAAGACTTCCACAGGGAGACGTCGTCGTCGTCGTCACTGAAAACATGTGAGTTCGAAGGTTGCAGAGAAGACTACACTCAGGAGCAGCTTTGGAATTCGCGAGTGACACTCAAAGGTCGTTCGCACACGATCGCTTCTGATGGCAGCAGCAGCGATGCTTTGTACACTGAGCGCTTCCACATGATCTCTTCTGATGTGAGTTCATCTGCAGCAGCAGATGCTTTGTACACTGAACGCTTCCACATGATCTCTTCTGCAGCAGCAGCGATGCTTTGTACACTGAGCGCTTCCACATGATCTCTTCTGATGTGAGTTCATCTGCAGCAGCAGCAGCGATGCTTTGTACACTGAGCGCTTCCACATGATC
This sequence comes from Polyodon spathula, assembly GCF_017654505.1. Lineage (NCBI taxonomy): Eukaryota > Metazoa > Chordata > Actinopteri > Acipenseriformes > Polyodontidae > Polyodon > Polyodon spathula. Next base: position 1,139,604 of record NC_054577.1, read on the forward strand.
TCTTCTGATGTGAGTTCATCTGCAGCAGCAGCAGCGATGCTTTGTACACTGAGCGCTTCCACACGATCTCTTCTGATGTGAGTTCATCTGCAGCAGCAGCAGCGATGCTTTGTACACTGAGCGCTTCCACACGATCTCTTCTGATGTGAGTTCATCTGCAGCAGCAGCAGCAGCAGCGATGCTTTGTACACTGAGCGCTTCCACATGATCTCTTCTGATGTGAGTTCATCTGCAGCAGCAGCAGCGATGCTTTGTACACTGAGCGCTTCCACATGATCTCTTCTGATGTGAGTTCATCTGCAGCAGCAGCAGCGATGCTTTGTACACTGAGCGCTTCCACACGATCTCTTCTGATGTGAGTTCATCTGCAGCAGCAGCAGCAGCGATGCTTTGTACACTGAGCGCTTCCACACGATCTCTTCTGATGTGAGTTCATCTGTAGCAGCAGCAGCGATGCTTTGTACACTGAGCGCTTCCACACGATCTCTTCTGATGTGAGTTCATCTGCAGCAGCAGCAGCGATGCTTTGTACACTGAGCGCTTCCACACGATCTCTTCTGATGTGAGTTCCTCTGCAGCAGCAGCAGCGATGCTTTGTACACTGAACGCTTCCACACGATCTCTTCTGATGTGAGTTCCTCTGCAGCAGCAGCAGCAGCGATGCTTTGTACACTGAACGCTTCCACACGATCTCTTCTGATGTGAGTTCCTCTGCAGCAGCAGCAGCGATGCTTTGTACACTGAGCGCTTCCACACGATCTCTTCTGATGTGAGTTCCTCTGCAGCAGCAGCAGCGATGCTTTGTACACTGAGCGCTTCCACACGATCTCTTCTGATGTGAGTTCCTCTGCAGCAGCAGCAGCGATGCTTTGTACACTGAGCGCTTCCACACGATCTCTTCTGATGTGAGTTCATCTGCAGCAGCAGCAGCGATGCTTTGTACACTGAGCGCTTCCACATGATCTCTTCTGATGTGAGTTCAGCAGCAGCAGCAGCGATGCTTTGTACACTGAGCGCTTCCACACGATCTCTTCTGATGTGAGTTCATCTGCAGCAGCAGCAGCGATGCTTTGTACACTGAGCGCTTCCACACGATCTCTTCTGATGTGAGTTCATCTGCAGCAGCAGCAGCGATGCTTTGTACACTGAGCGCTTCCACACGATCTCTTCTGATGTGAGTTCCTCTGCAGCAGCAGCAGCAGCGATGCTTTGTACACTGAGCGCTTCCACATGATCTCTTCTGATGTGAGTTCATCTGCAGCAGCAGCAGCAGCGATGCTTTGTACACTGAGCGCTTCCACACGATCTCTTCTGATGTGAGTTCCTCTGCAGCAGCAGCAGCGATGCTTTGTACACTGAGCGCTTCCACACGATCTCTTCTGATGTGAGTTCCTCTGCAGCAGCAAGCAGCAGCGATGCTTTGTACACTGAACGCTTCCACATGATCTCTTCTGATGTGAGTTCCTCTGCAGCAGCAGCAGCGATGCTTTGTACACTGAGCGCTTCCACACGATCTCTTCTGATGTGAGTTCATCTGCAGCAGCAGCAGCAGATGCTTTGTACACTGAGCGCTTCCACACGATCTCTTCTGATGTGAGTTCATCTGCAGCAGCAGATGCTTTGTACACTGAACGCTTCCACACGATCTCTTCTGATGTGAGTTCATCTGCAGCAGCAGCAGCGATGCTTTGTACACTGAGCGCTTCCACACGATCTCTTCTGATGTGAGTTCATCTGCAGCAGCAGCAGCATTGCACTGAACGCTGCTTTCTGATACACTGAGCGCTTCCACACGATCTCTTCTGATGTGAGTTCATCTGCAGCAGCAGCAGCGATGCTTTGTACACTGAGCGCTTCCACACGATCTCTTCTGATGTGAGTTCATCTGCAGCAGCAGCAGCGATGCTTTGTACACTGAGCGCTTCCACACGATCTCTTCTGATGTGAGTTCCTCTGCAGCAGCAGCAGCGATGCTTTGTACACTGAACGCTTCCACACGATCTCTTCTGATGTGAGTTCATCTGCAGCAGCAGCAGCGATGCTTTGTACACTGAACGCTTCCACATGATCTCTTCTGATGTGAGTTCCTCTTCAGCAGCAGCAGCAGCAGCAGCGATGCTTTATACACTGAGCGCTTCCACATGATCACTTCTGATGTGAGTTCCGCTGCAGCAGCAGCAGCGATGCTTTGTACACTGAGCGCTTCCACATGATCTCTTCTGATGTGAGTTCATCTGCAGCAGCAGCAGCGATGCTTTGTACACTGAACGCTTCCACATGATCTCTTCTGATGTGAGTTCATCTGCAGCAGCAGCAGCGATGCTTTGTACACTGAGCGCTTCCACATGATCTCTTCTGATGTGAGTTCATCTGCAGCAGCAGCAGCGATGCTTTGTACACTGAACGCTTCCACACGATCTCTTCTGATGTGAGTTCATCTGCAGCAGCAGCAGCGATGCTTTGTACACTGAACGCTTCCACACGATCTCTTCTGATGTGAGTTCCTCTGCAGCAGCAGCAGCGATGCTTTGTACACTGAACGCTTCCACACGATCTCTTCTGATGTGAGTTCCTCTGCAGCAGCAGCAGCGATGCTTTGTACACTGAACGCTTCCACACGATCTCTTCTGATGTGATTTCCTCTGCAGCAGCAGCAGCGATGCTTTGTACACTGAACGCTTCCACACGATCTCTTCTGATGTGAGTTCCTCTGCAGCAGCAGCAGCGATGCTTTGTACACTGAACGCTTCCACACGATCTCTTCTGATGTGAGTTCCTCTGCAGCAGCAGCAGCGATGCTTTGTACACTGAACGCTTCCACACGATCTCTTCTGATGTGAGTTCCTCTGCAGCAGCAGCAGCGATGCTTTGTACACTGAACGCTTCCACACGATCTCTTCTGATGTGAGTTCCTCTGCAGCAGCAGCAGCAGCGATGCTTTGTACACTGAACGCTTCCACACGATCTCTTCTGATGTGAGTTCCTCTGCAGCAGCAGCAGCGATGCTTTGTACACTGAACGCTTCCACACGATCTCTTCTGATGTGAGTTCCTCTGCAGCAGCAGCAGCGATGCTTTGTACACTGAGCGCTTCCACACGATCTCTTCTGATGTGAGTTCCTCTGCAGCAGAAGCAGCAGCGATGCTTTGTACACTGAACGCTTCCACACGATCTCTTCTGATGTGAGTTCCTCTGCAGCAGCAGCAGCAGCGATGCTTTGTACACTGAACGCTTCCACATGATCTCTTCTGATGTGAGTTCCTCTGCAGCAGCAGCAGCGATGCTTTGTACACTGAACGCTTCCACATGATCTCTTCTGATGTGAGTTCATCTGCAGCAGCAGCAGCGATGCTTTGTACACTGAGCGCTTCCACATGATCTCTTCTGATGTGAGTTCATCTGCAGCAGCAGCAGCGATGCTTTGTACACTGAGCGCTTCCACATGATCTCTTCTGATGTGAGTTCATCTGCAGCAGCAGCAGCGATGCTTTGTACACTGAGCGCTTCCACATGATCTCTTCTGATGTGAGTTCATCTGCAGCAGCAGCGATGCTTTGTACACTGAGCGCTTCCACATGATCTCTTCTGATGTGAGTTCATCTGCAGCAGCAGCAGCGATGCTTTGTACACTGAGCGCTTCCACATGATCTCTTCTGATGTGAGTTCCTCTGCAGCAGCAGCAGCAGCGATGCTTTGTACACTGAGCGCTTCCACATGATCTCTTCTGATGTGAGTTCATCTGCAGCAGCAGCAGCGATGCTTTGTACACTGAGCGCTTCCACACGATCTCTTCTGATGTGAGTTCCTCTGCAGCAGAACGCTTCCAGCAGCAGCGATGCTTTGTACACTGAGCGCTTCCACACGATCTCTTCTGATGTGAGTTCCTCTGCAGCAGCAGCAGCGATGCTTTGTACACTGAGCGCTTCCACACGATCTCTTCTGATGTGAGTTCCTCTGCAGCAGCAGCAGCGATGCTTTGTACACTGAACGCTTCCACACGATCTCTTCTGATGTGAGTTCATCTGCAGCAGCAGCAGCGATGCTTTGTACACTGAGCGCTTCCACAAGATCTCTTCTGATGTGAGTTCCTCTGCAGCAGCAGCGATGCTTTGTACACTGAGCGCTTTCACACAATCTCTTCTGATGTGAGTTCCTCTGCAGCAGCAGCAGCGATGCTTTGTACACTGAGCGCTTCCACACGATCTCTTCTGATGTGAGTTCATCTGCAGCAGCAGCAGCGATGCTTTGTACACTGAGCGCTTCCACACGATCTCTTCTGATGTGAGTTCCTCTGCAGCAGCAGCAGCGATGCTTTGTACACTGAGCGCTTCCACACGATCTCTTCTGATGTGAGTTCATCTGCAGCAGCAGCAGCGATGCTTTGTACACTGAACGCTTCCACACGATCTCTTCTGATGTGAGTTCATCTGCAGCAGCAGCAGCAGCATGCTTTGTACACTGAACGCTTCCACATGATCTCTTCTGATGTGAGTTCCTCTGCAGCAGCAGATGCTTTGTACACTGAACGCTTCCACACGATCTCTTCTGATGTGAGTTCCTCTGCAGCAGCAGCAGCGATGCTTTGTACACTGAGCGCTTCCACACGATCTCTTCTGATGTGAGTTCCTCTGCAGCAGCAGCAGCGATGCTTTGTACACTGAACGCTTCCACATGATCTCTTCTGATGTGAGTTCATCTGCAGCAGCAGCAGCGATGCTTTGTACACTGAACGCTTCCACATGATCTCTTCTGATGTGAGTTCCTCTGCAGCAGCTTTGTACACTGAACGCTTCCAGATCTCTTCTGATGCTTTGTACACTGAGCGCTTCCACACGATCTCTTCTGATGTGAGTTCATCTGCAGCAGCAGCAGCGATGCTTTGTACACTGAACGCTTCCACACGATCTCTTCTGATGTGAGTTCATCTGCAGCAGCAGCAGCGATGCTTTGTACACTGAGCGCTTCCACACGATCTCTTCTGATGTGAGTTCCTCTGCAGCAGCAGCAGCAGCTTTGTACACTGAGCGCTTCCACACGATCTCTTCTGATGTGAGTTCCTCTGCAGCAGCAGCAGCGATGCTTTGTACACTGAACGCTTCCACACGATCTCTTCTGATGTGAGTTCCTCTGCAGCAGCAGCAGCGATGCTTTGTACACTGAACGCTTCCACACGATCTCTTCTGATGTGATTTCCTCTGCAGCAGAAGCAGCAGCGATGCTTTGTACACTGAGCGCTTCCACACGATCTCTTCTAATGTGAGTTCCTCTGCAGCAGCAGCAGCAGATGCTTTGTACACTGAACGCTTCCACACGATCTCTTCTGATGTGAGTTTCCTCTGCAGCAGCAGCGATGCTTTGTACACTGAACGCTTCCAAACGATCTCTTCTGATGTGAGTTCCTCTGCAGCAGAAGCAGCAGCGATGCTTTGTACACTGAACGCTTCCAAATGATCTCTTCTGATGTGAGTTCCTCTGCAGCAGCAGCAGCGATGCTTTGTACACTGAACGCTTCCAAACGATCTCTTCTGATGTGAGTTCCTCTGCAGCAGCAGCATGCTTTGTACACTGAGCTGATCTCAGATGTGAGTTCCTCTGCAGCAGCAGCAGATGCTTTGTACACTGAACGCTTCCACACGATCTCTTCTGATGTGAGTTCCTCTGCAGCAGCAGCAGCGATGCTTTGTACACTGAACGCTTCCACATGATCTCTTCTGATGTGAGTTCCTCTGCAGCAGCAGCAGCAGCGATGCTTTGTACACTGAACGCTTCCACATGATCTCTTCTGATGTGAGTTCCTCTGCAGCAGCAGCAGCGATGCTTTGTACACTGAACGCTTCCAAACGATCTCTTCTGATGTGAGTTCCTCTGCAGCAGAAGCAGCAGCGATGCTTTGTACACTGAACGCTTCCAAACGATCTCTTCTGATGTGATTTCCTCTGCAGCAGAAGCAGCAGCGATGCTTTGTACACTGAACGCTTCCAAACGATCTCTTCTGATGTGATTTCCTCTGCAGCAGAAGCAGCAGCGATGCTTTGTACACTGAACGCTTCCACACGATCTCTTCTGATGTGATTTCCTCTGCAGCAGAAGCAGCAGCGATGCTTTGTACACTGAACGCTTCCACACGATCTCTTCTGATGTGAGTTCATCTGCAGCAGCAGCAGCGATGCTTTGTACACTGAACGCTTCCACACGATCTCTTCTGATGTGAGTTCCTCTGCAGCAGCAGCAGCGATGCTTTGTACACTGAACGCTTCCACACGATCTCTTCTGATGTGAGTTCCTCTGCAGCAGCAGCAGCGATGCTTTGTACACTGAACGCTTCCACATGATCTCTTCTGATGTGAGTTCATCTGCAGCAGCAGCAGCGATGCTTTGTACACTGAACGCTTCCACACGATCTCTTCTGATGTGATTTCCTCTGCAGCAGCAGCAGCGATGCTTTGTACACTGAACGCTTCCACATGATCTCTTCTGATGTGAGTTCATCTGCAGCAGCAGCAGCGATGCTTTGTACACTGAACGCTTCCACACGATCTCTTCTGATGTGATTTCATCTGCAGCAGCAGCAGCGATGCTTTGTACACTGAACGCTTCCACACGATCTCTTCTGATGTGAGTTCCTCTGCAGCAGCAATGCTTTGTACACTGAACGCTTCCACACGATCTCTTCTGATGTGAGTTCATCTGCAGCAGCAGCAGCGATGCTTTGTACACTGAACGCTTCCACACGATCTCTTCTGATGTGAGTTCCTCTGCAGCAGCAGCAGCAGCTTTGTACACTGAGCGCTTCTACATGATCTCTTCTGATGTGAGTTCATCTGCAGCAGCAGCAGCGATGCTTTGTACACTGAACGCTTCCACATGATCTCTTCTGATGTGAGTTCATCTGTAGCAGCAGCAGTGATGCTTTGTACACTGAGCGCTTCCACACGATCTCTTCTGATGTGAGTTCATCTGCAGCAGCAGCGATGCTTTGTACACTGAACGCTTCCAAATGATCTCTTCTGATGTGAGTTCCTCTGCAGCAGCAGGGATGCTTTGTACACTGAGCGCTTTCACACAATCTCTTCTGATGTGAGTTCCTCTGCAGCAGCAGCAGCGATGCTTTGTACACTGAACGCTTCCACATGATCTCTTCTGATGTGAGTTCATCTGCAGCAGCAGCAGCGATGCTTTGTACACTGAACGCTTCCACATGATCTCTTCTGATGTGAGTTCCTCTGCAGCAGCAGCAGCGATGCTTTGTACACTGAACGCTTCCACATGATCTCTTCTGATGTGAGTTCCTCTGCAGCAGCAGCGATGCTTTGTACACTGAGCGCTTCCACATGATCTCTTCTGATGTGAGTTCATCTGCAGAGCAGCAGCGATGCTTTGTACACTGAGCTCTTCCACATGATCTCTTCTGATGTGAGTTCATCTGCAGCAGCAGCAGCGATGCTTTGTATACTGAGCGCTTCCACACAATTTCTTCTGATGTGAGTTCACCAAGACCACATAGAGCAATTCAGCGCTTGGCAGACAGAGTGTAGCTGTGTACTGAGAGGCAGCAAGATCCTTGTCTGGCGATCCTGTGGTATAGTGGTAAAATAATTGCCTCTGTAGCAGTGGAGCTGTGCCACAGCCTAGAGACTCGCAGTCTCATATCTAGGTTGCTTGCATGCTGGGCTAGGCAGAAGCCCCAGCAGTAATTCATTTGCCCAGCATTACCGGAGGGCTAAGATATTTTTAGATAAGTATGTTGCCTCTCAGTCCATGGCTACCCAATGTTTGACAAGCGCTGAATTGCTCTCTGTGTGGTCTTGGTGATGAAAACTGTGTTCCTCCAAACACCAATGGTCTTCAGAAGAGGTTGAGCAGAGGCATTCAATGTAAAGCGTGGCTGCTTAGAGGTGCATGGCAGAGGAACATGTGTCATTCCTTGGTGTTCTTGTGCTGTCAGGGGGAGTATTGTGAGGCAATGCTAACTGGGCATATCGAAATTGGGGACAGGCAAAAACACCAAAAATAATCGGAGACACTAAATTAAAATAAAGAAAGACTGTTCATCCAAATTGAGATGTAATGTCAGATGCATCAGCCAAATAATATATCATCAACCCAGATAACAGAATGCAAGATAAACTTGAATACTGGCAATTATGATATTATTCAAATTATGTATGTATTTATCTGGAAGATGCCTTTATCCAAGGCAAAACTATCTGAAAGACTGGCTTGCCTGTATTTGAATGAAATATGGGCATATTTTACTGGCCAATTGTGTAACAAAAGATGGGCCCAGACAAGAACCAGGTGGGTTCATTTATTGCAGACTCAGGGCCTGAGTGTATTAGCACACAGGGTAACAGCCATGTATTTGGACAGACTCCTCTGTACCTCACATCTACGACAACACAGAGAAACAACCGTGACCGTGTTGTAAACAAGAATGGGAGAGCGTTAGTACATCTCTGTCAAGCCCTGGGTCTGTACATCGTTAATGGCAGGATCAGAGGGGACTCTTTAGAGAGGTTTATTTACTGCTTAGCTCTTGGGACAAGCGCAGTCCACTATGCCATCATTGACATGGACCTCTACTCTATCAACGCATTCACTGTCAGGCCACAAACCTCCCTGTCAGACCACAGCCAAATCACTGTGTTCCTGAAAAGAATTGGACAAAACAGGAACACGCACACACAGCCCTGTAAACTGTACAATTTAAACCAGACATACAGATATGAACAGCACATACGAATTTACCAAAGCAATTCCTTCCACCCAAATCATCACCCTTGTAAATATTGTCAATATAACACAATATCGACATAACAAGACAGGTGTAAATCTGGCAGTTAAATGCACAAATGAAATATTCCAAAAAGCAGCAATTAAGCAAAACTCAAAAAATTTAGCAAGAATCTGAAACCCAACGATAAGGCAATTATCTCATCAGAAACATACAACCCTGATTTACAACTGCAGTGCTGAGAAAACTTGAAACAATATAAACACACCCTCAAAAATCAAAAACACTTCTACAGAACTCTCACCAAAATTGAACAATCCATCAATCAAAATCAGTTCTGGGAAATGTGGAATAATTTAAACATAACAAAACCGCAGGAACTGTCTATTCAAAACGGATCTATCTGGAAAGAATACTTGGAACATCTCTATAAATTCATTCCCCAAAAAGACTTAAATTTGGAACAAAAATGAAATGACGAAAAATTTAAAATGCTTGAGTCATCAATTAAAAACCATCAAAACCCACTGGACACCCCAATCATCCTGCAAGAGTTAACAGAGAAGCCCCAAACACTTAAATGCAGAAAAGCCTGCCGCCCTGACAGCATTAGATCTGAGATGCTCAATTACAGCCACCCTGAGCTGCAGAAGGCCTTGCTTAAATTACTCAACCTGATTCTGAACCAGAATCATGAGGGTCTGGAATCAACTACCCAGTAATGTTGTTGAAGCTGACACCCTGGGATCCTTCAAGAGCTTGATGAGATTCTGGGATCAATAAGCTACTAACAACCAAACGAGCAAGATGGGCCGAATGGCCTCCTCTCGTTTGTAAACTTTCTTATGTTCTTATGTTCTTATGATACTGAGTACAGGCTATTTCCCTGACATCTGGAACCAACAGCTTGTATCCCAAATTTACAAGAATGGAGACAAATTTGATCCCAACAACTGCCGAGGCATCTGTGTGAGAAGTAATCTGGGGAAGGTATTCTGCAGTAACACCTGGATAATGGCCTTCCTTACCAAACACAATGTCCTGAGTAAGAGTGGGTTTCTACCAAAACACAGCACTACTGACCATATTTACACCCTCTCACCCTTATTAATAAAGAGAGCCACCAAAAAAATAAGGGCAAAATAAAGTTTATGATATGTATTTGGAAAACAAATGCGGAAAACAAGTGCCGAATAAAAATGTACAACATAAGAACAAAGTTCTTCTCACAGGGGGGTGGAGTGAAACAGGACTGCAGCCAGTTCAATATTTACATCAATGAGTTAGTGATGATGTTGGAATAGTCTGCAGCTCCTGGCCTCACTGTCCATGACGTGGAAGACAAATTCCTGCTCTATACAGATGACCTGGTCCTGCTGTCACCCACTGAACAGGGGCTGCAGCGGAACCTGGCTCTGCTGGAGCAGTTCTTTCAGACCTGGGCCCTGGCAGTGAATTTGAAAAAAAAAAAAACTAAATCAGGATCTTCCAAAAAAAGGGACTGTGTCGCCAGCCTGTAAACCTTTATTTTTGTAAGTTTTGTTTTGTGTTTTGTTATTTGTGTTTTATAGCTTTGTTTTGGCCCTTGTGCCCTTTTATAATAAATACATTAATTTGAAAAATGGGAAAGAAGAGCAGATTGTGGCAAAGGCAGAATGAGTTTTCATCCTGGGCATCAGTGGCCACCCCACCACCCCCAGCGCCACCACCTTCACCACAATCCCAGGAGATCTGGGACTGGCTGCTGCACCCTGAGGCGGACCTCTTCCACCACCTCCCCATAGTTATCAACACACTGTGGTGTAAAGATGGGGGGAGGTGGGAAGAGTGGAGGAACAATGTCATTGGGGGTCCTTCCCAGAGGTTGCCCTCATGGTCCTTAATTACCTGGAGGTAGACATGGGAGAGGCCCCGGGTCATTCAAACCCGGCTCCCTCTGGTGGCGGAGGTGGGAACAGCCCCGACAGCCAGAGAAGAGGAGCCACCGCTCCCAGAGCCCAGAGGGGAGGAGCTGCCACTGCCAGGGCCCAGAGGGGAGGAGCCATGGATCAGGGAGCCAGAAGGGGAGAAGGCTGATGCTCCACAGCAGCCTCCACATGTGCTGCTGAGAGAAGCCCAGCGGAGGCGCGCCCGATCGTTACAGCAGGTACCAGCCCTGCCTCAGGGGCCACTAGAACGGCCACAGCCCTCACCGCCGGTGGTGGAGGGGCTGCAGCTGTTGCCATCGGAGGAGCTGGAACTGCCACTACTGGAGTGGCCACAGTCCTCATCTGCTGGTCCCACCTGCTGTTCCAGAGGGAGCCGGGCCGCCGTCCCCGCCTCCGCCACCAGAGGGAGCCGGGCCGCCATCCCCTACCTCTCTCCTCCCCCATCGCCATAATACAAATGCAAAGAACGAAAAATACAAGAAAAGTTTTAGTCAAAACAGACTGTTTAACCACCTTTATCCCACACAGAGTACTCAGATAGCACTTCATGCTCTCAATAGCTCTCTCTCGAATGAATCAACAACCAGGTACTTACACCTATTTCCATTAGCCCCTCCCCTGGACTAATCCAATACAAAATACATTACCATATTATTTAATCTAAGGCATTCCCTGGATAATATTTAACTTTAACATATTCAAATGTCCAGGTGAATACACTTGATAGAAAACACTGTACATACTGTATATTGTGCAGGTATAAACATTAACAATACAATCAAAACAGCAGTGAAACGTGGTCCCACCACAGACTTCCATAGGCATGCTCACGGCTAGAGACCTATGCTTGACGTCTTTTTGATGATGTTGGACCTGGTCTGATGTAGGACTGCAAAAGGTTGAAGTTTAATATTTATTTATTCTTAAAACCAAACAGTGAATGATGAAATAGCCTTTATCCAACTCTCCTGCAGTAACCAGGTTAGGGAACTGTGTCAGTGATGGAGTGAGTTACATAGCGAATTTCCACTCTATCACAGTGATTCATTGAAAAGAATATATGTTGGTTGAGTGTTGGTTTGCAAGAAAAGAGGTATCCTGTCTTAATGAGTCCTTACCTGGAATGTGGCTGTGGCATAACTGATAGTTAAGAACTTGTTAAGGCAGGATCTCTTTTTCCCCGGCAACCACAACTCACACCCTTGCACATACAGTAATTACCTTACATCTCTACGATAACTACTTACACTTCTAGTTTATATTATGCAAAGATAGTGACACAGATATAGTTTTTAATTTAACTAAACAACAGTTTACAGTTCTATTTATTTTCCCACAGATGTCCCTGTACTCACTACCATACATGCCTATACACGTACCCGCAAAGCCACAATCCTGTTCGGTTCAAATAATAATAAAACATTGTTTATACAAACAAATATTCCCAAGACTGGTTTCTCTAGTACGCTGGTGTATTAATAACACATTTATATTGAATATGAGGCTGATAAAGTACAATCTCTTACCTAAAACATTAAGGAGAAACACATTTAAATACCGTGCTCTTGTTTCTGCATCTTCCTCCAGTGAATGCTATTACAAAGGCGTCACTGCTATTTCGTTACGTCTCAGTGATCCCTGCTGTCTAATAGCTCCTGTGCCAGACTGGATAATAGTTCAAAAAGTATATAATGCTTATATGGCCATTTGGCAAATCGCCTGCCCCTGTATTTTGTGTGTTAATGTTGGTGTATAGTACACGGGATATAAACGGGTCTGTGTAACACGAGTGTTTAAAATGTATATTTGTATTTAGGCACAAGGACAGCACAGCACTTCACGTGCAAGTAAAAAGTAATAATATGTGAGCACGGGGAATTGCACTTTATTAATTCACATGCAGTTGTACCGAGACTCCAATTGAATGATTGATTAGCAATCGAGTCTCGGTACAGCTGCATAAAAGCTGCATGTTTTCACCCACAGAGGTAATAATAAGAATAGTAGTTAGATATCTGCTCACCGTGTTTGTCTGTATAGTCAGTTTTGTTTGTCTTTTTGTTTTGGTGACGAATGCCGTGTCCTGTGTTTTTGTTTGTTACAAACCTTTCATTTACTATCTGTTCACTCATTAAATGCTGAGCGAGACCATTCGCTCAGCTCCACCAAACTCTCTCTGTTTATTTCCTGGTTCTTGTTTCTGGTCTGACGTCCCCCACTCCAGCCGTCTTTGTGACAATCCATTATTACATTATTATTACAGGTTTTTTTTTTTTATCTCTGTGGCTTTCTATTCATCACTACAATTCAACAAGCAATACAGCACAACTGGGTATAGTCTAAACATTTTTCAATGTTCAAAAGAACAACTTGCAGCAGTGAATTGTTTAAAAAGCTGTTACAAAAAAAAAAAAAACACTTCTGTTGGTACAGATTTTGTTGAAATGAAGGAAAAGTTAAAATTACACAGCAAGCTTGTAGATTTAGTTTTAAAGTAAAAAAACTAATTAATAGAATTGTATTTTTAGCTTGAAATTCCAGAAAACTAGCAACCCTTTGCTTACGTTATTTAATAATTTTAATGCATGGAATAAAAGAGCGAATACCTTGTGATCTTTCTAGCTGCTAGACACACAACTTCGTTTGTAGGAAAATTTTGAGCTCTGATGGGGTGAATATCTTATTCCCATCATAAAATGTCTTATGATCATGTAGCTCTGTAGTATTTGTAATTATTTTTTATTATCATTATATATAAAAAGCTAGGGAAACAGGTTTCTAGGTTTATCACATTTTGATTTTGCTAGGAGTAACACTGTTGAAGTAAATTCATTTTAAAACATTCTTCTGTCTTTGTAATATATTTTATTGCATATTTTCAGATTTTTAATCTCAGGATTAATCGCGATTCATTTTTTTATCGATTGACATCCTAGTAATAATTTATCAAATTAAAATTAGCTACACCCCGGACTTGCAATGTACCCCAAATCATTTTAAGAACCGTGATGTTTCACCTCACAATCACATTTAGAGCCATTACTATGCAGTTAAATAGCAGAAAGAATGCTCTGCTTTTAGATCCCCAAGTCCATTTTCCTGTTTTTCATTGCAAACTTGTATTTATAGGTCTCGGTTTACAGCAGCCAATTAAAACATGATTCCCACAGGACTAAAAACGTTTACCTACCGTAAACCTGGTTCCCTGAAAGAGAAGATGGTCACCAAAACATCGTTATAGGATACACTGAGCTCTTTCTATCAAAGCTGTCTACCGGGGGTACTTAACCATCACGCAGGGGAGACTCGCTCTCTTTTCGTGACGAAACCATGATGTCGACCTCGCGGTTGGTGGCCATCTTCTCTTTCAGGGAGCCAGGTTTACGGTAGGTAAAGTAACGTTCCCTTTCAATTTGAAGATGGCCACCAAAAAGTTGTTATGGGAAACGTGTGCCAGAGCCATCGCGAGGGAGAAAAGAACGGAAGCATATAAGGGAAGCTTGACCTGCCTGACCAACGTCAGCGGTGTGAGCGTGCAACCTCGAGGACCCTAGTGCCCACAGAGGGCAATGAAGGATGTACCACATTCAGGCGGTAGAACCTGGCAAAGGTATGAGGGGTAGCCCAACTAGCCGCATCACAAATCTCAGCCATGGAGGCACCTCGAAAGAGGGCCCATGACATAGCCACACCTCTCATGGAATGTGCAGCTACCTGCCCAGGTGGGGGTAAGCCAGCACCGTCATACGCAGCTGAGACTGTGTCCACAATCCAATGCGACAGTCACTGCTTCGAAAGGGGCTGTCCCAGGATGCGTGTTCCATGGCAGATGAAGAGCTGGTCAGACGACACAGCGCTCTCGTCCTATCCACATAACATTTCAATGCCCGAAGTGGGCAGAGAAGGTTCAACTTCTTTTCCTCCTCCTTAGCAAACGGTGGAGAATGAAAAGACTACAGTTCCAAGGACTGATTCACGTGGAAGGCTGTAACCACCTTGGGGAGAAAAGCAGCGTTTGCACGCAGTGACACTCTGCTACTATCATCCCAAATACGCATGCAGGAGCTATGCACAGACAGCGCCTGCAGCTCACTAACCCGCTTTGCGGAGGTGATAGCCAAGAGGAAGGCTGTCTTCATGGACAGGTGCTTCAACTTGATGGAGTACATAGGCTCAAACAGGGCCTGTCTGAGAGCCTCCAGTACACTCTCAAGGCTCCATTTTGGGAGAGTAGCTCTCCTAGGAGGGTGCAATCGCCGAGCGCCTCGGAGAAACCGGGTAGGCAGAAAATGCTCGCCCGGGAACACTGAGTCAACAGGGGCATGGCAAGCAGAAATAGCCGCTAGGTAAACCTTTAGTGTGGAAGGTGATCTACCAGCCTCAAGCAGATCTTGAAGAACTGCAAGATTACAGGCATGGCACAAGAGATTGGGTCATGACCGTTAGTATGGCACCAATCTTGAAAATATTTCCACTTATAGGCGTACAGCGACCTAGTGGAATGCGCCCTAGCATTCTGCAGTGTACCCACGACCATGTCTGACGTACAACAGGGGGACAGGGCCGAAGTCAAAAAACAGTTCAGTATTACAGGACAGAAGGGGGAGAGCGCTCTGTCTATTGATTTGAGTGACCTACACCAAGGTGAAGGCTCGCCAGCCCGTGTACATCTCAACCCAACAACGAGGGAAGTCTCGTGAGGAGTATATAGCCGTGCCCGGCGAAAGCAACTGCGGAGTGGCTAGCGCTCTATGCGAGCATGGGGACGCGTTCAGCTATAATCAAAACAAGGCCCGCAAGCGGCTGCTAAACAAAACTCGACAACGGGAACAAGGAAAGCCCGGTCCCGTGGAGTAATAGCGCTCTCCGAAGTAAGAAGGGGTGAAAACACGTACAATTCTTAACAAGAATACTTGCTGTACTAAGACGGACAGACAGAAAGAAGCAGCCTGACACGCACAGGTGCTGCAAGTCAGAAACAGAATAAAAAGGCTACAAATTTTTCAACTACTGAATCAGGGAAAGCAGCGACGCCAGCGTTCAGCACAAAGTGCAGGGGAACTAGCAGTAGCTTACACGGCACTTTTTATAACAAGACAGGGCTCAATGCAACACAGAGGTCTTACCAGTGTGAGAAGTGAAAGAGGATTATTCTTCCCCTGTGAAGTACCCTCGGGAGGTGGGACCAAGGGCGTTGAAAGGGAACGAGTGAGTGGATGTACAGTAGTTTATTTGTTGGCCTATTAGTTTTTCTATGGGTCTCTCGCTATGTCGCGGCTCTCGATATATAGCGGATTTATACTGGACCCCGACACCCGTCATAGAGTGGGTGGTGTATGGTCCAACACTTGCAGGATATTTAGTATTTGTTGTCCAAACGACAGCTATACTGACAGTACTATTTTGTATAGTTTTTTATGTTGTCCAAACAGCAGCCTACAGTAGTTTTTTTAATATTTCCAAGCTTTTCGATGCTTGGAATTCAGACCAGGCCATTCCCTGTGTCATTCCCTGACCTTTGTAAAGGTTAAACACCTTTTGCTGCTGCTTCTTTTTTGGCTCTAGCTGTTAAGGCAGTGGATGGAGCAGTATGTGTTAACAATAGTGCAGGTGGGTTAACAATTGCAGGTGACACAGTTAACACTGGGACCCGTACAGTAACACTGCCTTCAGTTCAATTATGCCACATGTCTCTTGGAGCTTCCCAGGGCTGGTGTTGAGGGATGAGCTGGTGTTTTTCCTCTTTGCCAGGTGTTTCACACACCTAGATTTGTGCTGCTTGGTTGTTGGATGAAGCAGACTGTTTGGATCCATGCAGAAGCTGTTTACCATGGCTGAATAATCGCGGTCAACCAGTTAGAGAAGGTGTTGTGTGGATTTTCTTTCCAGTAGACACCTGAGGAAGGGGCGGTGGAGATGGACTTGCTGATACATGAAAGGAAAAAAAGAAACCGCATGCTGTAGTTTATTATATAAGTTGTGCAAGTTATTCTGTCTCTTGCATAAGGGATATTATTGTACTATTTGCTTGGCCTGAACTGTTGAGCTTCGCTCTGTGGTCCTCGCCTGAGGTGACATTAAGAAACATTAAGAGACTCTCTTCACACAGGTTATTAACTTATTAGAAATCAAACAAATAGAAAAGCTAGCCAGCAAATATTTGTTTTGTTCTCGCACTTGTCTGTTTGGCACTTCTTTGCAGCTGCACAACATTTGTTTTAATTGTAACTCCATTATATTTGCTCTTACTAACTATATGTACATTTTTGAACTGGCTCTTAACTACACTATCTGTGATGCTTTATTAACGATATTTCCATTGTTATACTTGCACATAACTTATTGTAATACTTTGTAACTAAGTCAACCTAGATAAGGCTTGTCACAAAGACGGCTGTAGTGGGTGACGTCAGACCAGAACCAGGAGCCAACACAGTGGAGACACAGAGAGGGTGAGTTTGGTGAAGATGAGCGATTGTTTTCGCTCAGCATTTCATAATTAAACAGATCAGAAAAATAAAATGTTGCAAGACAAACAAAACACAGGACACGGCACTTTCGCCAAAACAAAGAGATGAAACAAAAACGGACTAACGCTAAACAAAACACGGTGAGCAGATATTTTAACTATTACTATTATTATTACAATTATTATTATTACCTCCGTCTCCAATCTCGTTCTCCACTCACCGAACACACAACCCCGAGTGAGTGAAAACATGCAGCTTTTATGCAGCTGTACCGAGACTCGACTGCTAACCAATCATTCAATTGGAGTCCCGGTACAACTGCAAGTGAATTAATAAAGTGCAATTCCCTGTGCTCACATATTATTACTTTTTACTTGCACGTGAAGTGCTGTGCAATCCTCGTGCCTAAATACAAATATACATTTTAAACACTCGTGCTCACAACATATTACCCCTTATGTACCCCCCCCACACAACACGCAACATACAACACAGAAATACACACATGGGAAGGCAACATTCCAACTTATTTACCCCCCATTCCCACTTATTCCCCCCCCCCCCCCCCCCCCCCCCCCCCCCCCAAAGCACATGTGCAAAGCAATGGCCACCTCCCCCCTTAAAATCCCAAAAGTCTTGCTCAAAGTCCTGGGCAAAGAGCAGGGACTTTAAGGGGCTCATGGGTGACAATGTTGCCAGTAGCCAGGCTGCTACTGACCATGCTGTCAGAAGACGTGCTGACAGTGGGGTGAGCCTCTCCTCCTGCTGTACCACTGGCAGCGGAAATGCTGCCAGTGGCGAGGCTGTCAGCAGACGTGCTGACAGCTCCCAGAGAGACTCCTTCAGCCGGGGAAATTGCAGTAGCGGAAAGGCTGCTGAGGAAGGTGGTCTCCTGACCTTTCCCCCTTCTGCGGCAGCTCCCTCCTGTGGGACTCCAGCCACAAGAACTCCTGCAGTGAAATTGCTGTGAGGGGACGTGGTCTCCTGACCTCTCCCCCCCCTTCTTGATAGCTGAGTGGGATATTTATATCTTTATTCTGTATATAAACATAGTTAGAATAGCTCCTTTTTTGTTTACTTACTCATACAACAACAACAATAATCGCTTTCTTACCTATTTCACTTGCGGGAGCCTCGGTCAAGCACATCACTGAGAACGTGGACAGGCTCCTAGAACGAACAGGAGACGACCCGGTAGTAGTCGTCCACATCGGTACAAACAACATTGGAAGAGACAGACCAAAATCCCTGCAAAACAAATTCAGAGAGCTAGGAAGGAAATTAAAAGAGAAAACCAAAACTGTGGTATTTTCTGGTATACTACCCGCACCTTGCAAAGGACCATATGGACAGCTGGAAATAATAAATCTGGTTGAAGACGTGGTGCACACGGGAAGGCTACCTATCTTGATCATTGGACCACATTATCTGTATAGACGGGATGGACTGCATTTAAATAACAAGGGAACTAGTCTACTCGGAGAAAAGATCCTCGAGCAGGTTCAGAAGCATTTAAACTAGAAAGGAAGGGGGGAGAAATCAACAAAAAAACAGAAGGGAGACCGCATCAAAACAAGAACAACAACTCAGGTAAGACAACCATTAAATGTATTTATCTAAATGCTAGAAGTATCAGAAACAAAATTCTAGAACTTGAAGCTACTGCACTAACAAGTAACTATGATGTGATAGGTGTTACAGAAACGGGGTTATCTGAGAGTGATGGGGACGAATATAATATTTGTGGGTATACACTGTATAGGAAAGACAGGCAGGACAGAAGAGGAGGGGGGGTAGCGCTATACATAAGAAACAGTTTTGAAGCCCAGGTGTTAAACCTGGACAAAGAAAATAAAACCGAATCAATATGGGTCAGAATAACAGACAAAAATTCAAAAGGCATAATAATAGGAGCATGCTATAGACCGCCAGATTCAGACGGTGAGCAAAATAATCTGTTATACAATGACATTAGAAATGTGTGTAGCAAAGGAGAAGCCATACTAATGGGGGATTTCAACTTCCCCCAAATAAAATGGGAAAACCCGGTGGGTAGCGCGAAGGACGAAATAGAAATGGTGGAAATGACAAATGACTGCTTCCTAACACAATTTGTGAAGGCACCCACTAGAGGGGAGGCATGCCTTGATTTAGTCTTTTCAAATAACGAAGATAGAATAACTAAAACAGAGGTCAGAGAACCACTGGCAAACTCAGACCACAACATGGTCTCATTTGAAGTGTTTTTTAAATCCTCAAAAGTAAAGACTAAAGCTAAGGTTTACAATTTTAGAAAAGCAAACTATGAAGGTATGAAACAGAGACTAACAGAAGTAGATTGGAGTAAAATAGAGAAAACACCCACAGAAGAAGGATGGCTGTTCTTCAAAAATGTAGTACTAGAGGCGCAAAACAATTATATCCCTAAAGTAGACAAATCTAAATGTAAAACTAAATTGCCAAAATGGTTTAATAGATCAATTAAAAAAAATATTCAGCGAAAAAAGGCACTTTACAGAGCATTAAAAAAGGACCAAAAAGAAAGTACACAGAAAGAGTACACAGAACTGCAAACGCAAGTCAAAAAGGAAGTTAGAAAGGCCAAGAGAGAAATAGAAATGAACATTGCTAAGGGAGCTAAAACCAATTCCAAAATGTTTTTCCAATATTACAACAGCAAGAGAACATTCAAAGAGGAGATTAAATGTTTAAGAGATACAAATGGCAAAATCGTAGAGGAAGAAAAAAAAAATAGCAAATATGTTAAATGATTACTTTTCACAAGTTTTTACAAAGGAAGATACTGACAACATGCCCCACATGTCATCCAGTTCCTATCCAGTTTTAAATAACTTTAGCATAACTGAGGCAGAAGTGTTAAAGGGACTAGGAGCTCTTAAAATAAACAAATCCCCTGGGCCGGATGAGATCCTCCCAGTAGTACTCAAAGAAATGAAAGAAGTAATTTACAAACCGCTAACCAAGATCATGCAGCAGTCTCTTGACACAGGGGTGGTACCGACAGACTGGAAAATTGCAAACGTAATACCGATCCACAAAAAGGGAAACAAAACTGAACCAGGTAACTACAGACCAGTAAGCCTGACTTCTATTATATGCAAACTTATGGAAACTATAATAAGAGCCAAAATGGAAAATTACCTATATGGTAACAGGGTACTGGGAGACAGTCAACATGGTTTTAGGAAAGGGAGATCGTGTCTAACTAACTTGCTTGATTTTTTTGAGGATGCAACATCGATAATGGATAATTGCAAAGCATATGACATGGTTTATTTAGATTTCCAGAAAGCTTTTGACAAAGTCCCGCACAAAAGATTAATTCTCAAACTGAACGCAGTTGGGATTCAAGGAAACACATGTACATGGATTAGGGAGTGGTTAACATGTAGAAAACAGAAAGTACTGATTAGAGGAAAAACCTCAGAATGGAGTGTGGTAACCAGCGGTGTACCACAGGGATCAGTATTAGGTCCTCTGCTATTCCTAATCTACATTAATGATTTAGATTCTGGTATAGTAAGCAAACTTGTTAAATTTGCAGATGACACAAAAGTAGGAGGAGTGGCAAACACTGTTGCAGCAGCAAAGGTCATTCAAAATGATCTAGACAAGATTCAGAACTGGGCAGACACATGGCAAATGACATTTAATAGAGAAAAGTGTAAGGTACTGCACGCAGGAAATAAAAATGTACATTATAAATATCATATGGGAGATATTGAAATTGGAGAAGGAATCTATGAAAAAGACCTAGGAGTTTTTGTTGACTCAGAAATGTCTTCATCTAGACAATGTGGGGAAGCTATAAAAAAGGCTAACAAGATGCTCGGATACATTGTGAAAAGTGTTGAATTTAAATCAAGGGAAGTAATGTTAAAACTGTACAATGCACTAGTAAGACCTCATCTAGAATAATGTGTTCAGTTCTGGTCACCTCGCTATAAAAAAGATATTGCTGCTCTAGAAAGAGTGCAAAGAAGAGCGACCAGAATTATTCTGGGCTTAAAAGGCATGTCATATGCAGACAGGCTAAAAGAATTGAATCTGTTCAGTCTTGAACAAAGAAGACTACGTGGCGACCTAATTCAAGCATTCAAAATTCTAAAAGGTATTGACAGTGTCGACCCAAGGGACTTTTTTCAGCCTGAAAATAGAAACAAGGACCAGGGGTCACAAATTGAGATTAGAAAAAGGGGCATTCAGAACAGAAAATAGGAGGCACTTTTTTACACAGAGAATTGTGAGGGTCTGGAATCAACTCCCCAGTAATGTTGTTGAAGCTGACACCCTGGGATCCTTCAAGAAGCTGCTTGATGAGATTTTGGGATCAATAAGCTACTAACAACCAAACGAGCAAGATGGGCCGAATGGCCTCCTCTCGTTTGTAAACTTTCTTATGTTCTTATGTTCTTATGACCTGCACAACAGCGCCAAAACTATGTTGTGGTGGTAGAGGTATTACATCTGTAATGGTTTAGAACTACCATAGAGAATGAATGGAAAATCGTTTTAAAAGGGAAGTGGAAAGATCTCACACACATTCTAGATTTCCAGGAAACTGTCCTGGATGAAGAAATCAATACAATAGTAAAAATGGGAATTGAGATTCTACCTTTCAGAAGAACGTATGGCAGATTCAGACAGTGAAAGATAAAAGACTATTTTGTCATTGAGTGATGAAGCTTCAGGCATGAAAGCTAATAAAGAGTCAGATGAAATCCATAGTAAGGCTGAAGTTCATGGTGGAGACAAGCCAGCGGACATCAATAACTCAGGATTTACAAAGCAAGACATACCTTGACAGTACATGTAAGAATATTCTCAGGACAGGTCAGAAGTATCTCCTGATCACATTCTAATCATGAATGCCACAACCAAGTTTGGACCAGATAATTTGCTTACAAAGGAAAATTCTGAGACCACCTTGCAGGAGGTAAGCCAAAGAGTGTTTGTGCTGTTGTTTCTGTAACATTTATAGTGAAGGCCCAGCCTCGTTTTTTTAAAATTTTATTTAAACCTTTAATTTTGGCCCTCATGCTCTGTGTACCTTGTGTGTAAACTGCAGCTTTCTGTCTCTGGGTCTGTTTCCTGCTGTAACATCTTCGGCTGTGACGCTACCCTCTCACAGCTACCTTCTTACAGAATGTCAAAAAGAACTGATCCAAAAGCCAAAGTTACTCGAGCATTTCTTGCAATTTTTTGTTTGAAATTAATGTGTTTTTTTTTTTTTTCTGATTTGGCATTGTAACAGGACGAGCAGCCCTGTACAGTTATTTTTGGAACAGGGTCTCCTCCTCTGCCCCTGGGTTGTTTTGTGTTTGTGCATTATGATTTATTTATTGTATTTATGTATTTGTATGTACGACGGTGTAGCCGTGCGTTTTGTTTTGTTACTGTTTTGAAAATGTATTTATTGTAAATGTATTTGTTGTAAATGACAACAGGGGCTGTATGTTCTGTTTTTGCAGCGTGAATGGGAAGCCCATCCACGTTAATAATTAAATCTCGAGCAGAAGGTGGCCCGAATTAATAAACTAATTAATTTGTTGCTAATTGGGAGATGGTCATCTGCATAAATGCCTGCAGCTCTCTGCACTCTGGGTGGGTGTACAAAAGAGAGTACAGGAGAGCGAGAGGAGAGAACCAAAATTAAAGAAAATACCAAAAGGATCAGTAAAGGCAACTGGCTAGCCTGACCTCAGGTCTGCTTTGTATTTTGTGTTTGCAATTTGCTGTTTAAAACTTTTATTTTTCTGCTCTGTGCGCAGTGTCGTTTTGTTTAAATATTTATTGTTTGAATAAACGGCGCACGCAGTGTGTTTTTTTGGACTGCAGTACTTACCTGCCTGTGTGCGTCCTTCCTCATTCTGGCCTGACGTCACCGCTCAACCATAGCCTGTCACACGTGATGTCGTCGCGGGATCGACCCCAGCCTCAGAAAAAGGGTACTGCATTTTTTTAAATTTTACTGCATTTTTTGTTACAAACATACAAAACCACTGAGGTAGAAGCATTATTTTGAAATAGTGATCTCATTTAATATAGAAACCGAAGCGGCATATGCATAAAACATTTGGTCTTGAATCATGTTGTGTGCATGTGTGTGAGTGCATGCGTAGTTTCTAGAATGATGTAGACAGATTAAAAGCAGGCCTTGTGAAAAATGTTTTGTTAACACCTGTATTAGATACCGTGACAGGCTGGCCGTGAGTCGTGACGTCAAGCCAGAAACAGGAAGAGACGCACAAAGGCAAGAGAACTGCAGTTGCAAAAAGACGCACTGTAGTGGCACTTGCTAAAGAACAAAAATACAATTAAAAGTATAAACAAAAACAAATCACAAACACAATAATCACCTCATGATTAGCAACAAATTAATTGCTTCCATTGGGAGATGGCCGCCTTCTACACAAGGTTTTTAATCATTCCTGCCAGAGGACTCGCCTCTGCCAGAACACATTGCAACATAAAAACAAAAACAATAACAAAACAAAACCGCGGCTACGCCATCATATATAAATACGTAAATAAATACAAAAACAATAACCATGGCTTTTGCCGTCATTTAAACAAATCCAGCACAAGATATATAATAAACAAACACAAAATAGACTGCACAGGGGCGGAGGGGGAAACCCCGTTCTAAAAATAAACACTGTACAGCTCGCCCTGTTACAAATACACTTCAAAACACAAGTACATTAACTAGACTGTACTTAATATTGCCTTACATTATTCAATGAATATACTAGCAATGATCGCTACCATATTAGTTACACATTTGAGTAAATAAATCCACGCAAGGAAAGTAAAACACTCTCCTGTTTAGAACAATTATTTATACCTCATTTATGCATTGGCTTCCTTTGCATGTGTTTGATACAGTCATTTACATCTGAACATTTTTATCATCGAATATACATCAGGAACTGTTTATTCAAATAAGGACCCAGCTCAAGGTGATATTTAAGACAGATGGACAGACAGAATCTTTAAAATACATTGATAAGATTTTACTGTAAAAGCTTAAGGGATCCTTTACGAAAAACTTCGAAGCACAGAATCATACAGTATTTGGGAATCTCTTTCGAAACACACATATTTGCTTTCTATTCAGCAAAGTTATAGATAATGCAAAATAGTCTGCACTGTAAATGTTTCACATTCCATTTACTTCAAATTTTAGCATAATTGTGTGTCATTTAAAATGTTCAGAATATCAAAAACATTAACCACAATGATAAACGTTTTATTAACGCCAACATAAACATGATCCAAAGGGACTCAGTAGAGCTCTGTCACTTTGCACTTTCACTTTTCACCATTTTTGACTGGAAAAATGATCATATTTATGCACAGTGGTTTAGAGTTAATAGATAATGCCTTTAAATAAATTCAAAATCATAATTCTCTCTTTCATATTTTGCATTTGAGTCGTACTCCCTATGACTCTTAGAAGTACCCCAGGGGTACGCGTTGAAACCCCCTGCTTTGATAAAGTCGATATGTATGTACAGATACTGTATACAGACACCACATGTATGCCACTCTATTGTGAATGAAATACATTGTCTAGGGGAGAGAGAGAGAGAGAGAGAGAGAGAGAGAGAGAGAGAGAGAGAGAGAGAGAGAGAGAGAGAGATGAGAAGCTGAAAGGAGGGAGCAGTTTTTAATACAAGAGGAGGAAGTCAAGGGAGCCTGTCAATCACTTGGGACAGGGGAAAGCCAGCAAAGTAAAATTTTGAAGATAAAAGAAAAAGAAAAAAGCTTTGTTTATTAATGCACACATTCTGTTCAGTGGATGGTCTGTGTGCATTAAATATGAATGTTTGATAATGAATGTAGTACTAGTAGTTAGCAGGGACAAAGCCTCCTCATAATTGCTGGTTTATGTACAAGATAATTGCCAGAAAATATATGTTAAAACCACACATTAAATCAGCATTAACACTGAACAGAAATTGAAAATAAAAACAGGACTCAACCAAGATTCAGTATCTACACAGCAGCATTTCATTATGAAGGGAAAAAAAAGATTTTGTATCAAAGCATCTGTTGCACCAGTATTTATGTATCTGTACTTAAAAAAAGGTCAACAAATCCACTACAAACTCTGTTTATTTTCAGATTAATTAAATTGAAATGCTGAACCCTGACTCTCATTTACCACACCAAGTTATCAATTTCTCCTGACTCACGTATAAGTTCCTTTCTGCATATTCCCGCTCCCAGGCACAGACTGCATTTACAGCAGAGAAGCCTCGAGACATTGCAATGAAATCGATGTTTTTCTTATTTCTAAATGAAATGAAAAAGGATTCAATCACTTCATAGCACAACGCGAGACACCTGTCGACACACCAAATTTATTTGCCACAGCATCTTGAGAAACTACAGAAGACTCCAGCTTCTTCAAGCATTAATCTGGTTTACACAAGTCACAGCGTAATCACTACACTGCGATACACAAAGCTGTCTTGCTCTGAAAAGTGATCTCTGTTCATCTTTTCAAAATACTGTATCCCAAATAAACAAAGTGTCCCGATTAGGCAAAGTCAACTGTACAAAAAAACAAAAAATCATTACACAGGGTCTCAAAATGCAAGGTTAACGTTTTTTCCTCCCCAAATGAGTGAAAAGTCCCATTGAACATTATCTTTAAGGTTTCTCTCCTCTGTGGTGTGTTATCAGGTTTCCTGAATCTCTGAAACTCTTCCCACAGTCTGGTTAGAGACTTAGGAATACCGTTTTTCTCACTTAAACGAACCAGACTGAAACTTGACTTGTGTTGAAGGGATCGAAACTCTTCCCATAGTCAGAGCAGAGATACGGTTTCTCTCCTGTGTGAATTCGTCCAGGGCCTTTTCAGGGTTACTTTTGGAGACTGTCTGAAACTCTTCTTCCACCAAAAGAGAGGACAGAGTGATGGTTTCTCTCCTGTGTGAATTCGCTGGTGCCTTTTCAGGTCTCCTGACTGTCTGAAACTCTTCCCACAGTCAGAGCAACCATATGGTTTGTTTCCTGTGTGAATTCTCTGGTGTTTTGTCAAGTTTTCTGAACGTCTGAAACTCTTACTACAGTCAGAGCAGCGATATGGTTTCTCTCCTGTGTGAATTCTCTGGTGAGCTTTCAGGTTTCCCAGTTGACTGAAACTCTTCCCACAGTCAGAGCAGCGATACGGTTTCTTTCCTGTGTGAATTCTCTGGTGTGTTTTCAGGTGTTCTGAACGACTGCAACTCATCCCACAGTCAGAGCAGCGATACGGTTTCTCTCCTGTGTGAATTCGCTGGTGTGTTTTCAGGTTTCCCAATTGACTGCATCTCATCCCACAATCAGAGCAGTGATACGGTTTCTCTCCTGTGTGAATTCGCTGGTCTGTTTTCAGGTCTCCGGACTGTCTGAAACTCTTGCCACAGTCCATGCAGCAACACAATTTCTGTCCTGTGCGAATTTGCATTTGGGCTTTCTGGACTTCTCTGTTGCTGAAACTCTTCTCACAGTCAGAGCAGTGATACAGTTTTTCTCCTGTGTGAATTCGCTGGTGTTTTTTCAGGGCTCCGAAATGGGTGAAACTTTTCCCAGAGTCAGGATATTCTCCACTGCCTGCCCTCGCTGTAGTTGCTGGACTGGAACCTGGAAAATATGAACAGGAAAGAAAGTAAGAGGGGATGCTTGAAGGCTTAGGGCATGTGGTCCCTTTGTGGTCCTATGTCGAACCAGATCCGACATTACAATTTTCTCTTTTCAGTCCGATGTCGGACCCTGTCCGACATCATCAAAAAGAAGTCAAGCACAGGTCTCTAATCTCGATAAAGCGAGTGATCAGGAGGGGATTTATCAGTATGCACAACTATGAAGAGGTATGTGAAAAATACAGCGAACAAGGGGTGGGGCTTGGCTGGAGATGTAGTGGTGAGTGTCCTTTGCTATGCAGTGCCCTTTAAACCTGTTTTACTCTGAAATTATTTTAAACAGCGTGTGTAAAATAAGCAGCTCGTGTGAAAATAAATTGGACCTGACGCACCTGACAAGCGCTGAATAAATGGACCACTAAGGGTTAAAGCGAGTGAATTTCAGCTGTGGAGACTTTCAGTTCATCAGTTTAGAAAAACAAAGTTAAACTAAAAAGCAAAGCAAAGACAGTAAAGACTGATGCTGGTGAAACCGAGTCCCGGGACTTAAGTTCTCCTGTAATGCTTCAGATCTATTTCTACCCCCCACCCCCCAGAAATGTCTATACAGTATCTATAGTTCAAGTTCACCAGTAGCGAGTCCAATCTTGAACTGGTTGGAGTGATGCAGGAAAAACAAATATGTAATTTAACTGCTTCCTGCCTCTCAAGCAAATTGTAGAGACCTTACAGCCTAGAATGACAATGTCACAGCTACTGGAAGTCACTCACCTGCTAGACTGTATTCTGAATATGACCGCCCATCTTCCTTTCCCCCTCCTTGTGTGCTGTTGGGAGAGCCTTCCTCTCCAGCGCCTTGCTCTCTCACGCAGATTCTCTCCAGCACCACGCTACACTCCCGCAGGCGTACAGGCTCCAGCTCAGGGATGTTTGCTTTCAAGTCCTCGGATTCTTGCTTCCCTGGTTCCATGTGGTCAAACTCTATTGTCAGACACTCTTGTTTAATTTCCAGGCCCTCTTCTTGTTTAACAGGAAGGGGTTCTTCTGTCTGGGGGATCTCCAATTCATTGTGCTCAGATTTAATCTCAGAGTCCTCTGGCTGACTGCTGTCACACCGCACCTCACAGAGCTCCTGTTTAATTGGGAGGGAAGCCAGCCCAGAGAACTCTACTCTAATGGGGACAAGTTCAGGGAATTCCTCTTTAATTGAGACAGATTCCATCTTCACACTGTCCATGACATCACACGGGATTCTGCCAGGAAAAAATAAATAAATATATATTTAAAATACAATGTTGTTAAGGCCATTCAAGTGAATGACACAACCTGGCCTTAATAGCAGGGGTGGCTTTACTACTAAAGGGACACAGAATTCATAGTAATAAGCTTATAATACTACAAGTAACTATTCCATTTCACAATTCATTTTAGATTTAATTTACACAATCTGTTGTAATATATTTGTTTTAGTTTTATTACAGTTACACATCACTGTAATGGAGATTTTTATAAACAAGTAAGAGGTGTCAGCATGGGAACTAAAATGGGGTCCTCACACGCATCGTTTATAGGATGGATTGAAAGTAAAGTTTTTCAAGAGTACAGATGAAATACGCCTATCTTACATCTTCGGATGCATTCACACTGGGTCCGTTTATAAAAGACTGTCTAATTCGATTTGTTTGAAACAATGCAGCAATGTGCTTGCTGTTCACACTTATCTGTGAGCAAAGGGACCGAGTTCGTTTGGAGGGAAGCTAAAATTTGGTTTTTTTGGGTCCTTTTCCGTTTTTCAGAACCAAGTTCATTTGTGTTCACAATGCAGTATTGCTCTGGTTTTTTTATACAGCATGTTTTAGATTCTTACATATTGCTGTGGAAGAAAGCACTGGGGAGCACTTCATACATTACATTTCTTGAATGCCTACAGTAACAAATGCTCTAAAAAAATACAGAAGTTGTGTAATAAACAGCAAATACATTTTAGTATTCTCCAAAAATATCTCTCTACACCCCTATTTTCAATAATCCACCATTGATGTCTTATAAAGACATAGAAATCTAAGAGAATATTTAGTCCATAGTAACATACAATTTCCATGCAACAGGTTGCGTTTGCAACTTGAAAATACATCCACAACAACTCAGTAACCAAAGGGGCAACATGTTCATTTAGTAATACTAATGAGACTTACTTGCACCAGTAAAGGAACAGTATACTGCATTGGTTGTGTGAAGTGTCATACAGTACATCAGAGAAACAAAACAGTGTTTCCCTTTCAATTCGAACAACAACCATTACCAAATGGGAAGAGCCTCTTTGACCGTCAATCACTGAGCATATATATAAAAAAAAGCTGCCCTATCAGGGCCCTGCTGTGAGGGGGAAGTCCCTCCCACCTCCTGTTGAAGAGGGACGTCCTCACAGTAGCACATCGCCATTTTCTCTCTCATCTCACTGAGACAGGTCGTAGATAGCTTTTGCTTTCTGGTACCGAATTTGGCCGATTTGTTTGGTTTGACCAAATAAATGTAAGTAATCCACGGTAAAATCACGCTCTCGAGTGCTCTAACTTTATTATCATGTCAGTTTTCTGACTAGAGCTCGTTTCGATCCCTCTTAAGGGATTAGAGAGTGGCCATTACTCTTTTCAGTACACAATTCCTTGGGTAGTTGATACACCATATGTGGAGAGCTGTTGAGGTGCTATAAGGAGACTCTGCGGGCTCGCGGCATCGTTCTCTACGCCGATTTAGTCAGCTACAGTGACCAATAACAACAGAAAAAAGAAAAACAGCTCGGGCCTAGTGCCCTTCTCAAGCCTCGGGCTTTCCTAGCGCAGCTGCGCTTGCCCTCGGTGACCACGGCGATTGAAATGGTTGCATATCCCGGCACCGACCGCGGTTTTCCCACTGACTTGCGAAAATTGTGTGCTTTAAAAACAATATGAACTAAGCTTACTCATTCCCGCTTTGCGGAAGAGACCAACTACTCTGCGTTCTGGGAAAATGAAATTTCTACAGCAAGGAATGGTGAATGCAGGAGAAAGATGCTTAATGTGGTACTATTTTGGATTTCAGACAGATTACAACGGCAATCTGGATGAAGACGGACAGCCAAAATGTTGAGTGTTTTAAAAGAAGTGAAAAACAAGGGAGGAAACACCATCAACTTATCATCTTTCAGATCGCCGCCCCGATCTCTTTACCAAAGCTTACTTTTTTCTTTTACTGTAGTTTTCAGTTCTTTTACTTCTCCAGTGTGTATTACTTATTTAAAAAAGGCACAGCAAAGATAACCTATAAAAAGGGAGTTAATTGCTGCTTGTTTATTTTGTCATTACTGTGCATTTGCCATAAGCTGCAAAAATATACTTCACAGACATGGGTCACTAAAACGACTGCATGTCAAAAATGTTAGCAATGTTTACATAGTCTTTGGATTTGTAGCAATCAGTATTATGCAAAACTCCTGTGTTTTGAACTGTATGCATTAGTGGTTGAAAGACCAGGAAGAATACAGACTTCACTACCAGCATATCAGTTTCCCTAGATAACAGGATCAGTGTGACATGTCACCTGCAGAGGAAACCACAGGACCTTTAGAAGCTTCTGAGTCACACCACAAAAGTCCGCCAATGCAGACGGCTGCAGGTTCAGCATGAAAGCAATAAAAAACACTTATTATTTATTACAGCAGCCAGAGTGGTTGTCTTTTGTCTAATTTACTTTCTTTGCAAGATTAGCAACCAAACAAGCACGATGGGATGAATGGCCTCGTCTCGCTAGTAAAATGTCTTTTGTTCTTATTTAAGGTGCACTGGGGCATTGTTTTGACAGAGACATTTGGCTTGAATGCGCTTATACAGAATTCTGTCCTAACAGCACGTGAGACGAAAGCATCTATATTAGCAGCCCGTTTGTTTTAGAAATGTGGCATTAAATATGATGCTTAATGTAGAATTTCACTAAGCTTTCTTACCAGTTTTAAAAGAATGTTATAGTCAGTGGCAATGACCTTTGAATACACTGGAAGTACTTAACTAGCAAGCATTCCACCATGCAGTAGCATTACTAACTGTGTGTTAGCCTCTTATGCTCTTTGCACTTGCAAAAAAAAGGAATTTAGCAGCCATTGAACACATAATGGCCATGACAGCCAAAGTATTGTATTAGTATTGAATATCATGATCCTGTGCATGGCATCGCAGATGCTTCCGAAATGAGCTATTGCAGAACACTTATATACACACATACTGATGCACAATGAAAATGCGTGTCTGTTTTACATCAATAGCTCATTGGGCACACACATAATGTTACTTAGATTTCGGGTTCCCAAGGAGCGCAGGAGGTGCTCTATAGCCTGGAGGTCGCCGGTTCGAGTCCAGGCTGTTCCACTGCCGACCGTGGACGGGAGCTCCCAGGGGCGGCGCACAATTGAGACTCGCTCGTAACTGGTCGCGTTTTTTTATGTTCTACATTTTCTTTTTCATGACTGTTTTTTAGTATGGTAAATTGCCGTGCTTATTTACGCACTCTACGATTTGACTGGGGAAAGAACGTAGTGTTATTGGAGTTCACAAAAAAAAAAAAAAAAAAAACGGTAACCTTTTCACTTCCTTTTTAGCTTAATTATTGAGCTTATTGCTTGTGTTAATGCACGTCTTTTGTTTCTCGCTACATTTTAACACAACAGTACTCGCACACGTTTGGTCACCATTACAACTGCTGCATGAAACCGCAGTGTAATAATCCAGCACCTCTGCACCGAAGCATTTGTATGTCGGGTGACAACAGCTGACATGCCATCGCGCCTTTCTTAACGTACAGCCTCCATCTCTCACAAGCACCTCGGTACATATTGTTACGATATCGCAACAAAAGGAATACGCTTTTTCGTGCATAAGTACAGCTACTAATGTACTATCTTACAGTACAATAATAACACACAAAATTAGGTGGATGATAAAACCCGATTCAGTTGCTACATCAGGTAACGGTTGCGGGGCCAGCACTGGTATTTATATTCACCGGATCCAAGGACGACCCAGGACCAGTGCATTATTTGTCAGGAGTTTTTGTCAAACAAAACTCTTAAACCTGCAAACCTGAGACGCTATGTACCTGCAAAGCAATCATAATATGAACAAAAAATGTAAACTAAAGGTACAGCAACTTTGCCATCAGCAACTTCCAATGCGCAAAATAACAACATCCCTGTACTGACCTGGTAGCGAAGACAGTTCCGAGCCCAGGGATCTCACTAAGGCAGGTACGTTATACAAATACTTTAATACGTGCACTTACACATACAAATGAGTTTTAAAATGCTATTGTGAAAAAAAAAAAAATGCGTGGCAACTTGTCCTTGGAAAAAAGACAAACACCAAGGTGGTCCCTACATTGAAAAGGCTGCGAACCTCTGCACCATCACACAGGACCTGTCTGGAGAGGCTGGTTCATTGCAATCGGTGCTTTCGATCATCACTACGACATGATCTCCACCACTGGGAGTGCACCGCGATCGACACAAACCCTGCTGCTAATTCTGCGCCTACATAAACTGGTCTAGCTCCAGATTCACCCGAGGCACACCTATTCATTTCGGGTTTACTTCATCTGTTACATTTTCAATTGCATCGGCCGGGTTCACTTTGCAAACAAAGCCTGGGCCTGCAGCGCCTGCGCGTCGCGAACAAATAAACACAAATGTAACTTACTTTTTTGTTGTCCACGCCTAGCAGACTGGCGTGCAACACCATTTACACAAATAACAATAATTCAGAATGGACGAGTGAGGTTTTTTTTTTTGTTTATTTGTTTGTTTGTTTTTTAATTCGGATGTTTGAAAAACGGCGCCGGGTCTTCGAAATGCTTGCAGGCGCTGTTTTAAAACGTCACTGAAGCTCTTATGGCCTGACTCGGTCACATGATCGGGTTGTAGTCAATTATTTATCTTCTGAATGACACTTTATAATAATATTTTAAACCATGTAAAACGCAAAATCATATAAAAACATATGTTAGTGTGTATACACAGAGCAAAAAAAAAGTAGGGCAAAAGATAGTTTGCCACCCTGTGCCCTATGGTTTAGGCACCTACAGTCTAGAAGTTACAGTTCAAAAGAACAAGGTCACAAAAATCAAGCGTGTGCTTATACTTTGCAATGATCTTTACCATATCACAGAAACAAATTCACTAGTAAATTAAATCCTTTTTTTTTAAAGGACAGCTAGACACTTCTGTACAGTACAATTATTTATTCCTGCCCTCATTTATGCATTGGCTTCCTTTGCATGTGTTTGATACAGTCATTTACATCTGAACATTTTCATCACTGAATATATTTCAGGAAGCGTTTATTCAAATAAAGGACCCAGCTCAAGTTGATAGTTAAGACAGATGGACACACACAAAATCTTTAAAATACAAAAACAAATACATTGATAAGATTTTACTGTAAAAGTCTTCAGAAGCACAGAATCATACAGTATTTCAGAATCTCTGGAAACACGTTTGCTTTCTATTCAGCAAAGTTATAGATAATGCAAAATAGTCTGCACTGTAAATGTTTCACATTCCATTTACTTCAAATTTTAGCATAATTGTGTGTCATTTAAAATGTTCAGAATATCAAAAACATTAACCACAATGATAAACGTTTTATTAACGCCAACATAAACATGATCCAAAGGGACTCAGTAGAGCTCTGTCACTTTGCACTTTCACTTGTGTTTTCTTCCTTTGCTTTTCTTTTGCAAACAATAAATCTAACCATTTCTGACAGGAGAAATTATATTTAAGCATAGTAGTTTAGAGATAATACAGAATACCTTTTTAAATAAAATTAAAAATCATTATTTTCATATAAAGCTGATATGTACAGATACTGTATACAGACACCGCATGTATACCACTCCATTGTGAATGAAAGGATTGAGATGAGAAGCTGAAAGGAGAGAGCAGCTTTTAATACAAGAGGAGGAAGTCAAGGGGAGCCTGTCAGTCGCTTGGGATGGGAAATTAAGTTGGGAAAAAGAGAAAGCAGCCAACAACTCTCTGTAAAATTCAGAACAGGATGAAGAAAAACATGTTTATTAATGCACACATTATGTTCAGTGGATAGTATTTGTGCATACATATCAATATATAATCCTGAAAGTGGCAAAGACTCCATACAATGGTCCATTAAGATTAAGAGAGTTGGCAGAGAATATATATGTTAAAACTAGGGCTGCTCCAATTAAAAAATTAGACTGACTAATCAACTAAAGAGATGATTGCAGATTAATTCTTTACAATTTAAATTGTGCAGAATTTTAATTTTTCATATAAAATAGAATCAACCAATAGAAGAGCTGCATTTTCTCCTTGGCAGACCAATCATAAGTGAGCGGAGGCAGGACAAACAGTTCTTGAGTAGGTTTAACCAATGGGAAAGTCAAAGATCTGCCCTGGTTTTGCAGCTGTCCAATCATTAGTGAGCAGAGGCGGGACAGAAATATGCTCTGGTGCGCGGTGCAAGACAACAGAGACATCTTAATCGATCTGGTTCTCCGAGACTCTTAAACAACTGATTGATTCCGTTTACCTTGGCAAGCAAGAACTGGCATTCAGAAGGCATGATGAAGGCACCAATTCTTCAAATACAGGGAATTCTGTGGAATTACTTTCTGATTTCTGACTACGACAGCATGCTAATCAATCTCTTGGTCAATAGCCACAGTATTCTCGGTTACCTCTAGATTCAAGACAATACAAATAAAAAATAAAAAAACCCAGCAGCACAGGAAGCTAAGTGCGTGGCTGTAATGGTAGATGAAAACGATGGAAACGCAGCTCGTCTCGTCAATGGCAGTGGCTCAAAAGAACGGTTGTTCTGTGAAAATGTGTTACATTTACTAAAATAAAAATTATAATAAAAATGCTTTTAAAAAGGCCAAATTTCCCATTGAGTTTGTTTATTTATTTATTTATTTATTTATTTATTCTTTAGCTTCGACTGATTTTTTTTGTATTTCTATGCAGGAAAACTGCTATAAGATTGTTACCTTTATACAAAATGTGCAAGGATTAATCAACTAATGCCCATAAAGTAACCAATCAATTTTTAATCGAGCGACAGCCCTAGTTAAACCACACCCTAATCAGCATTAATACTGAACAGGAGTTTAAAATACCACAGGACTCAACCAAGACTCAGCATCTACAACACAGCAGCATTTCATTATGACAAAAAAAATGCTTTTGTATCAAAGCATCTGTTGCACCGGTATTTATGTATCTGTACTAAAGGTAAATAAATCTGTTGCAAAATCTACAGAACCCACACACGTTTATTTCTATTTTATATTATTTTGTGCTGTAACGGTAGCTTAATCCATTAATAGTCATAGCTAAGCTACATTTCCATTTGTAATTTGTCAGAGTATAAACTACTGCAAAACAGCAAGAGCTTGGGATAAAACCTGTACGCTTTTCTGTACCTAAGATCAGTACACATGCTTGCTACACTTGTATTGTTTGGGGCAGTTTAAGATAACGTACATCAGCTAAATTGAGGAATGGCTTCCTTTCTGCATATTCCCGCACCCAGGCACAGACTGCATATACAGTCTGAGATAAACTGACTGCAGAGAAGCCTTGTGACGTTGCAATGTAATCGCAGTTTTTTTAAATTTTTAAATGAAACGAAAAAGGATGAAATCACATCAGAGCTGCTACACAAAGCTGTCTTGCTCTGAAAAGTGATCTCTGTTCATCATTTCAAAATACTGTATCCCAAGTAAACAAAGTGACATCCCAATTAAACATAAACAGCATTATGAAGAACCGCCGCCCCCCCCAGTGTTCTGCCCCAGTTAAGCAGAACTACTGAATATCAGTGTCCTGATTAGGTGGCGCTGATTATACAAAAAAAAAGAAAATTACACATGATCATAATGCAAGGTTAAAGTCGCCCCCCCCCCACCACCACCAAAGAAGTGAAAGGTCCCAATGAACATGCTCTTTAAGGTTTCTCTCCTCTGTGCAGTCGCTGGTGTTTTTTCAGGTTTCCTGAATCTCTGAAGCTCTTCCCACAGGCAGAGCAGGAATACGGTTTCTCTCCCGAGTGAATTCGCTGGTGTTTTTTTAGGTTTCCTGAATCTCTGAAACTCTTCGTACAGTGAGAGCAGCGATACGGTTTCTCTCCCGAGTGAATTCGCTGGTGTTTTTTCAGGTCTCCGGAATCTCTGAAACTCTTCCCGCAGTGAGAGCAGCAAAACAGTTTCTCTCCTGTGTGAATACGCTGGTGTGAAACAAGGCTGTGCGACTGACTGAAGCTCTTCCCACAGTCAGAGCAACAATATGGTTTCTCTCCTGTGTGAATTCGCTGGTGCGTTTTCAGCTCTCCTGATTGCTTGAAACACTTCCCACAATCAGAGCAGCGATACGGTTTCTCTCCTGTGTGAATTCGCTGGTGTTTTTTCAGGTCTCCTGAATCTCTGAAACTCTTCCCACAGTCAGAGCAGAGATACGGTTTCTCTCCTGTGTGAATTCGTTGGTGTCTTTCAAGGTCTCCTGACTGTCTGAAACTCTTCCCACAGTCAGAGCAGCGATATGGTTTCTTTCCTGTGTGAATTCTCTCATGTGTTTTAAGATTTTCTGAACGTCTGAAACTCTTCCCACAGTCAGAGCAGCGATATGGTTTCTCTCCTGTGTGAATTCTCTGGTGAGCTTTCAGGTTTCCCAATTGACTGAAACTCTTCCCACAGTCAGAGCAGCAATACGGTTTCTTTCCTGTGTGAATTCTCTGGTGTGTTTTCAGGTGTTCTGAACGACTGCAACTCATCCCACAGTCAGAGCAGTGATAAGGTTTCTCTCCTGTGTGAATTCGCTGGTGTGTTTTCAGGTCTCCGGACTGTCTGAAACTCTTGCCACAGTCTGTGCAGCGATATGGTTTCTGTCCTGTGTGAATTCGCATGTGTGCTTTCAGGATTCCTCTGTTGCTGAAGCTCTTCCCACACTCAGAGCAGCGATACGGTTTCTCACCTGTGTGAATTCGCTGGTGTGTTTCAAGGTGTGCTAACTGACTGAAACGCTTATCGCAGTAAGAGCAGCGATATGGTTTCTCTCCTGTGTGAATTCGCTGGTGTGTTTTCAGGGAGTCTATCCTACTGAAAATCTTCCCACAACTAATGCAGTGATATGGTTTCTCTCCTGTGTGAGTTCGCTGGTGTTGTTTCAGAGCTCCTGAATGACTGAAACTCTTTCCACAGTCAGAGCAGCTATACGGTTTCTCTCCTGTGTGAATTCGCTGGTGTGATTTTAGGTTTCCCGATTGACTAAAACGCTTCCCACAGTCAGAGCAGCAATACGGTTTCACTCCTGTGTGAATTTGCTGCTGTTTTTTAAAACCTTTCCCAGAGTCAGGATATTCTCCACCGCCCGCCCTCACTTTAGCTGCTGGACTGGAACCTGAAAAATATGAACAGGAAAGAAAGTAAGAGGGGATGCTTGAAGGCTTAGGGCATATGGCTAGGTGGTGGAGTGGATTAACCCTTTGTGGTCCTATGTCGAACCAGGTCCGACATTACAATTTTCTCTTTTCAGTCCGATGTCGGACCCTGTCCGACATCATCAAAAAGATGTCAAGCACAGGTCTCTAATCTCGATAAAGCGAGTGATCAGGAGGGGATTTATCAGTATGACAGGCTGCCTGAAGGTTTTGGGCATGTGGCTGGATGGTGCAGTGAATTAAAGCATGTGAATTCCAGCTGCAGAGGCCATCAGTTTAGAAAAGCAAACTTTAAACTTAAAACCAGAACAAAGCCACTAAAGACTGATGCTGGTGAAACTGAACCCTGGGATCAAAATCTAACTTGAAAAAGTTCTCCTGTAATATGTTTGAGGTCTATTTTGGAGATCTTGCAGCCTAGAATGACAGACAATGTCACAGCTACTGGGAGACATTCACCTGCTAGACTGCATTCTGAATATGACCGCCCATCTTCCTTTCCCCCTCCTTGCATGCTGTTGGGAGAGCCTTCCTCTCCAGCACCTTGCTCTCTCAAGCAGATTCTCTCCAGCACCACGCTACACTCCCGCAGGCGTACAGGCTCCAGCTCAGGGATGTTTGGTTTCAAGTCCTCGGATTCTTGCTTCCCTGGTTCCATGTGGTCAAACTCTATTGTCAGACACTCTTGTTTAATTTCCAGGCCCTCTTCTTGTTTAACAGGAAGGGGTTCTTCTGTCTGGGGGATCTCCAATTCATTGTGCTCAGCTTTAATCTCAGAGTCCTCTGGCTGACTGCTGTCACACCGCACCTCACAGAGCTCCTGTTTAATTGGGAGGGAAGCCAGCCCAAAGAATTCTGCACTAAAGGGAACAAGTTCAAGTTCAAAGAGCTCCTCTTTAATTGGGACAGATTCCATCTCCACACTGTCCATGACATCACACAGGGACTCTGTTTAGTACCTGCTTGAAAAAAAACAAAAAAAACATTCCAACCGTTTACTTATTTAGTGATTGATTTATTGAAATAGTGTCAATAAGGCCAATCAAGGGGCTGACAAAATCTGGCCTTGATAGCTGGGGTGTCTTTACTATTGAAGGGACACAGAATTTCCAGTAATAAGTGCGTTTTCATTTATACGTGCGAGCGTGCGTGCTGAGTAGGGCTAAATTTGATGACTGTAGACAAGAGTAACTACTGTACCAACATCACATTTAAAATATATATATATACCTTTAATTAGTTTCACATATATGTTTTTTTATTTGAGATTTGTTTTTCCATTTTTTAACCTCAGGAGAGAAGGCAAAACTAAATAGGTCTATCGCATGTGATGCCAAAAGTTTGTGTTCGTCTGTATATTAACTAATTTCTGTTTACTTTTTCTAGGCGATTCATTATTTATCTCTAGTCATTATTATTTAGCTGTGTATTTTAATATTAGTTTACTTTTACTTTGCGTGCGTGTAAAGTTATTATTATTATTATTATTATTATTATTATTATTATTATTTTATTAGTTTACTTTTTTCTGTGTGTGAAAAAGGATGGAGGTATTATTATTATTATTATTATTATTATTATTAGGCATTTATTTTAATGTTTTATGTGGGCGTGTGTAAGCCAGAAAATGAATCATTTCCAGCATGTGGTTCAGTCACTGAACAGGAGGACAGCCCTAACTCAGAATGTCTTTCCTATTTACAAACCGCTTGTACCAACCAGGACGCCCGTCTCGTCTTCTCACTCTCTCCACGTGCCGGAACTGACAGGCTCTAAAAAGAACGAATGGCTTTGCTACTGTAAATACAGAGACGACCCCCGATTGCGCCAGAATGCAACATCAGTTAAAAATCAGAACTGTTTTCAGATCTGGCACTAATTTTCTGAAACAAAAGTTTTAGCCTGATTTTTACTGATTCTAGTTTTGAAAATAAATAAATAAATAAATAAAGCACAATATGGAAGTTTTTTGTTTTTTTTTTGTCTCCCTCCCTCCAAAACAAAGTTATTAATATCAAAGTTTTATTTGTAATATGCTTTTTCTTTTTTCAAATAAAAAATAAAAGGTTTTTACTTTAACTTGTGTGTTTCTTTATTTTTATACTGGAATATAATTATATCTCAAACAGGGCAATAATGTTTCCAATCTCACTTTTTGGCAAGTCTTTGCCCTGGTCTACATTTACCATTTCGGAGGATGATTTTTGCATGGTGGTGTGCGCGTGCAGGGGTTGCATGGTAGGTGTGTGCGTGCAGGAGCTGCATGGTGGTGTGCGCGTGCAGGGGTTGCATGGTGGTGTGTGCGTGCAGGAGCTGCATGGTGGTGTGCGCGTGCAGGGGCTGCATGGTAGGTGTGTGCATGCAGGGGCTGCATGGTAGGTGTGTGCATGCAGGGGCTGCATGGTGGTGTGTGCGTGCATTAACTTTCACTCAGGGTTACCCTTAAATTAATTCACAATCCAATTTATGGTAAACTGTGCATGCATGGCTTAGAAACTGGGCTGTGAGCTGAGCAGAGTATCCCAAAAACTGGATTGAATTTGAAAATGCAAAGCGGCCCACAATTCGGGACGTTTTCTAAAAACCTGAGCGGCCCAAAAATTGGGAAGTAAATGAAAACAGGGGCAGTCTATATGTAAAACTATGATTACATTAGAGATAAACTAATGCTTCCTGTAACAAAATTGTAATAGTGCAGAAGATACACATTTGCTATTAAAATATATCACGCAAACGATTACATATGTGTTATTTGAAAGAAAAAAAAGTACACCACCACTGAAAACCAATTCTTACATGCGTGCATAACATGATAACTCATTTAAACAACCTATAATGTGTTATATTAGTACAGCAAAATACCGCATTATATTTTAATTGAAAGGTTGTGGAATGTAGAAATCGCTCGCTCTCTCTGATCGCAGTGTCACAAATGCAGGAAGCTTTTCCACTCGTGTGACGACTTATTCCTGTGACAGACAAGGACCAATCAAAAACGCGAGACTCCATCCCAAAAAAACCAGCCTGTGTCATACCTCAAAAATCGCGTCTGCTTTTATTCTTATGGCGATTGGAAGCAAAGACAGCAGGGCTAGCCAAAGACTGGATCGTGTTTGTTGGTTGGTTTTTCTTGTGAACGGTTTCCTGGAAACATTGTATTCTGGGAGATGTAGTTTTTAGTGGAAGTTTTAAGGGAGGCAGACAAGCTGTGCAGAAAATCTGCAACGTGTATTTTAAGTTTAGTGCATATTTCGAATTTGCATTGCTTTAAAAACGGCAGGTACGCAACTTATATGGACCGCTGCGTGTGCGATTTAAGATTTGAAAAATTAAAAGCTGAAAATTAAGCTGCAAATGCAAGAGGGTGGGTCAGTATCATGCAAATACCATGTCTGTTTCATGTACACAAAAGGTTTAAAACGATTCAAATGTTTAGGACAGAAGCCCTTTTCTCTGCACCGTTTTTACTTTTCTTTCTGCACAGCTGAGAAGGGCGTTGTGTACATCCCCAAAAAACTGTTTTTGTACACTGCAGTGATACCTTATCTATCTAGCTATACATATACATAGATAGACAGACAGACAGATAGATAGATAGATAGAGTATACTGACTGCACAGTGTACAAAAAAAAAGTTTTTTGTTGTCCTATATATATATATATAGGCGCCTTTACTGACATTTGTTACATTAAACTGAATCGGCCTTGTTAATTTGGTAAACAAAGCCTGTATTGCAACACCCATGCGTCGCAAACAGCTAAACTTTATTTTTTTAAAAAATGTAACTACGTCTTTTCTCAGTCACGCCAAGCAAAACTGGTTGTTGTGAAACAGTTTAAACTGTCAGTATTATACTATAATATAATAATAATATTCAATAATAATAATTCCGAATGGATGGGACGACTTTTTAACTTCTGATGTCTAAACAACGTCGCGGTGTCTCCACGGTAAATGGCCGACTCCTGACTCAACCCACAGATGTAGGTTCCGTTCTGGTAACGGCAGCGTGCCGAGCTGGTGTCATGCTGAAACTTGCCCTCCACTCCCTTCTTTAAAATGTATTTAATTGATCTCCGTTAATAACGGTACACCTAAACATTGTACATGGAAAAAACGTATTTACCACAATGTGTGTGTGTGTCTATCTATCTAGCTATATATATATATATCTATATATATATATATATATATATATATATATATATATATGTATATATAATACATATATATATATATGTATATATATATATATATATATATATATATATATATATATATATATATATATATATCTAATTATACAGAGAATACAGATCTAACATGTGGCTGATTTAAGTTCTGTCACAAACACCTTTCTTTTGAAAAGTAAGATAATTCAAGTATAACAGTTTAACGCACCACAGCTGTAACGCAAACAGGATATTAAAATTGTAACTCCAAATAAAAAAATGCTTAGATAATAAGTTAGAAGTATAGTCTGATAATAGTTTCTGCAGATATTTGCGAGTAGTCATGTTGGTGTTTATAGTCTTGCTGTGCTTATATATGGATCACAATCAGGGAGTTGTCATGGTTACACATACAGTGGCAGTCAAAAGTACTGGCATCCTTAACTAAATAGATAACTAAAGACGCTTTTTTTTTTTTTTTTTTTTTTAAATTAATTGTTGTGAGATATGGTTAACATTAATTAAGGTCGCGTATAAGCCTTTGTTAGATGGCTTTGTACAGTTATTTCATGAGCTGCTATGCCAGACGCTTCTTTAAATCTTTGGCTGTTAATCACAGATTTTTTTCAAGTTGCTCGAACAATTCTGCATGCTGTAGTGGTAATTTTCCTGGGACGCCCACTTCTTTCCACAATTTCACTTGAATTGGTCTTCAAATGCTTGATTATTGTGGATTTTCATATTACAGTTGTTCCCCACAATCCTCTTTATCGACTGCCCTGCTGTTGTGTTTTTCTCACATCCAGATCCAGCTCTTGCTTTGACATGCTGTACTATGAGCGCAAATTCCATTGATGTGCGCGTTTTACAGCTAATGGTTTTTATAAGTGTAGCCTGATATACACTCCTTACAAAGGAGGCAGCTCATGTGTACAGGCCTGTGTGTGGCCTGCCTGCGGGAACCGAGATCGCTACAATAGTGCTAGTGATAAAAAATAGTGGTTTGCAATTAATGAATAGTGTTTAACTAGGTGAGGGTCAGCGATTAAATTTCATGTGTTGCTGCATGGCATAGAGAACACGCACTGAACAGTTTCAATGTATTTCGACTGTCATTCATATCATAGTCCAGGGCTATAACCTGTGTATGGCTGCAGCTGTTATAAATGGAACGCAATGAAGCATTTAAAATAAAAATGGGTGCTACTTTTGAATGTACTTTTTTTATGTTTTTGTGCATTCCTGTGTATGAGGGTTCCAGTACCATAACGAGACTTAAATGTAATAAATATGTTGGTGTTTGCACAACCTGATCTACAAATGCATTGTTTATCCCACAGTCAGCAAGCACTTTGGAATCAATATTGCAAAACACTTAATTTTCTGCTTCGTGGCAAGAAATATACTGTAGCGGAATATAGAAGCGAGACAACAGGGTGCAGCGAAGGCAGTAAAACTGCTTTTTAAATTTTTCTTATCAAATCGTTTTCGTTCCGTTTTATTCAAATTCTCTTTCCTCCTCTGCTCGATTCCCTCATGGGTCGCAGCACGCCCTTTTATAGACGCTGACTCCGCCCACTCGTCACCCATTGGCCCTTGGCCACTCGCATTCACACACGCAGAACTTCAAAATTCTCTAACGCAGCAGTTTACACAACTTTTTTATACATGCATGCAAAACAACATCAGTTAACTATTGATGCCTTTTGTCACCTCAACCTCTGCACCCTGTTCATCTCATTACTTTTGAGACTTGATACAGTTTTTAGTTTATCAGATCCAGACAATTTCTGCTTGCAGTATTTTCGTAATCCAACATGCACACTCACATTAACTGTTAAGCTTAACTATATCTTGTTATTAATTACACATTGTTAAATTCAAACCATCCTTAGTAATGAAATTCTCAAATTCTCTCTTACGTTATGATGCCAAATTATATCATATGCTGTAAAATAAGAATGATTCTTCCCACACTCGAAAGAACACATTTGGAACTAGAAGCAATGTGATTGTTAACCACTACATATTGTTCCTGGCTTTAGTGTGTCTAATTCAGGCTCTTAACTAATTAAGCATACAGGATATAAGATTTGTGTAAATGCTAGAGTAGAAGTCAAACTAGATCTGTGCTGTCCCGCTTTAATGCTGGTGAACCCTTAACAGAGCACTGCATGACGAGCAGAAACCTGAACGCCATCATTGTAGTGAGTTGTGTATCCAGTGTAAAGGAGTCAGAACCAGAAACACAAATCATAAAACAAAAGGCACAACATGTT
This sequence comes from Polyodon spathula, assembly GCF_017654505.1. Taxonomy (NCBI): domain Eukaryota; kingdom Metazoa; phylum Chordata; class Actinopteri; order Acipenseriformes; family Polyodontidae; genus Polyodon; species Polyodon spathula. The sequence continues at coordinate 1,183,346 of NC_054577.1, forward strand.
GAAACATGTAACAAACTGTATTTCCTGTATTCTTCACAATAAAACAAGTACATGATCAGATTGCATATTTCCATTGTAAAGTGCTGTCCAGGTGTAAGCAGTAGTGGAACCTATACTGTGGCTTAGCTTAGGTAAGGAGCCCCCTCACCACGTCAAGGTCCTGACCTATGGAGTTGTCTCTAAATCAACAGGTCTGTCCAGAATCTGGGTCTGCTGAAAACCAAAAACAAATTTGAAGTGTTTTGTGCGCTCATCAAAAATAAACAATGAAGATAATGAGTCCTGTTACCAATGGTGCCCTACTGTATGGAAACAGATGTAAATTATGGTAATGTTGCTTGCTAGCATTACCAAATCTTATTGTTAGTATAATATACCAAGCGAGAATGCTTAGTATAACATTTACAAAAAATATATACAGTAAAAAACAAATCTCTATTTACCATAGAGTTGGTGTTATATATTAAAGAAACCTCTCTCTATCCTATATATATATATATATATATATATATATATATATATATATACACACACACACACACTTGTATTATGTTCACTTGTATTCTGTTTAGTAGTAAGGAACTCTATGGTGCAGAGAAAAAATAACATCAGTTCAAAAGTTCACCTCACATTTACTTGGAGATTAGGAAGGTAGCAGTCATGCGATCATCTCCAATTAATTTTAAAGGAGTTACGGGCACTTTTTAAATATATTACTCACTTAAAAGATAAGAGTTGTAAAACAAATACAATAATTAGATTTAACTGGGTCTTCTGAGGCACAAAGCGAAGAGAAAGTTCTATAGAAGTCGAGGTAAGACTTCAGTCAAGCATCATTCGACTTGCTAACTACAAGCTGCATGCTCTGAAGATCTCTGCAAAAGCTGGTTGCTGTTTGGTTGTATTCAGAAGCCTCTGCCTTCAAAGACAGCTCTTGTTTTTACATTTTATTCTAGAAATACTAGACTTCCATATAGTGGAAGGTAAGCACCAATTTGAACTTATATCTCACTTATATTGAAGCACTTGCTGTAAGGTATAGAATTTTTTTCACTTTTACATTTTGTTCACTTTCAAATTGCATTCCCTGCCTCTAGATGGCTCACATGTAATGGAGATGGATTTACCAGTGAGCAGGAGGATGATGGGAAATGTAGTGGAAAAATGACATGGAAAAATTAGTCAAAATGTTTATTAAAAAAAAAAAAAAAAAACATTAACAATACACACACCTTACGTAAACAGTTGTAGCAACACATGGGATCATACAACTGTGGCAAAGTGGTAGTGTGCAGGTAATTAAGAACAGACAGACAATTGTAATATAAGTACAGAGCAGTCCTTGAGGATAATCGATTCAATAATTACATTTGTGACGCACATAGTTATTTAAGTTTATCAACGAAACTGCACCAAACGCCCTGCCTTGCTATTTCCAGTATTTCTGCCAGACGAGCAGTGGCTTGCTCTTTTCCTGCTTGTGTTATCTAGCATCTGATTTGCTGGTCCCATCCTACCAGTGAATCAGTTTTGAAAATGCTTTGTTAGTACACCCCTGTGTGTTTGATGTAAAAAAAAAAGCACGCCGCCTTGAAACCAGAGCAGGACGGCAGGCTTGTATATCCTGGCAAACAGCCTGTAAATAAATTGTGCACATTCAAGAAAACTGACTGTACATAGTTTGCCCTTCTTTGGAGTTTCATAACGAACCGTTATACACGGTACACGTAATACATTTACCATTATATATAAATGCATCAAGATTTCAGGTTGTAACACAAACTGTAAAAATGTCCAAGGGGGGTGAATACTTACTATAGGCACTGTATATATTAATGGACACTACATAAACAAATGAGATGTCCTTTTTTATAGCATATCATGTTCCTTCTCAAAAATGTGTTTTAATATTTGCATTTAATAAAGGAAAACAACTGCTTTGTGTGCAGGGGTTGCATGATGGGGTGTGCGCGCGTGCAGGGGTTGCACGGTGGGGTGTGTACGCGTGCAGGGGTTGCACGGTGGGGTGTGTGTGCGTGCAGGGGTTGCACGGTGGGGTGTGTGCGCGTGCAGGGGTTGCATGGTGGGGTGGTGTGTGCAGGGGTTGCATGGTGGTGTGTGCGTGCAGGGGTTGCATGGTGGTGTGTGTGCGTGCAGGGGTTGCATGGTGGTGTGTGTGTGCAGGGGTTGCAGGGGTTGCATGGTGGTGTGTGTGTGCAGGGGTTGCATGGTGGGGTGTGTGCGTGCAGGGGTTGCATGGTGGGGTGTGTGTGCGTGCAGGGGTTGCATGGTGGGTGTGTGCGTGCAGGGGTTGCATGGTGGTGGTGTGTGTGCGTGCAGGGGTTGCATGGTGGTGTGCATGCAGGGGTTGCAGGGGTTGCATGGTGGGGTGTGTGCGCGTGCAGGGGTTGCACGGTGGGGTGTGTGCGCGTGCAGGGGTTGCATGGTGGGGTGTGTGTGTGCGTGCAGGGGTTGCATGGTGGGTGTGCGCGTGCAGGGTAAAATGACCTTCATCTACTAATGGTTGCAATCTCATTTCTGTTCCAAAAAGAGTCAACAACGTTACAATAGATTGATGGACATTACATAAGAAAATAATATGTCCTTTTTTTTGGAACACAAGAAAGTTTACAAACGAGAGGAGGCCATCCGGCCCATCTTGCTCGTTTGGTTGTTAGTAGCTTATTGATCCAGAATCTCATCAAGCAGCTTCTTGAAGGATCCCAGGGTGTCAGCTTCAATAACATTACTGGGGAGTTGCTTCCAGATTCCCACGATTCTCGGTGTAAAAAAGTGCCTCCTATTTTCTGTTCCGAATGCCCCTTTGTCTAATCTCCACTTGTGCCCCTGGTCCTTGTTTCTTTTTTCACATCAAAAAAGTCCATTGGGTCAACATTGTCAATACCTTTTAGAATTTTGAATGCTTGAGTGAGATCATCGCGTATTCTTCTTTGTTTGAGACCAAACAGATTCAATTCTTTTAGCCTGTCTGCATATTATATGCCTTTTAAACCCGGAATAATTCTAGTCGCCCTTCTTTGCACTCTTTCAAGAGCTGCAATATCCTTTTCGTAGCGAGGTGACCAGAACTGAACACAATATTCAAGATGAGATCTTACTAATGCATTGTAAACTTAACATTACTTTCCTTGATTTAAATTCAACACTTTTCACAATATATCTGAGCATCCTGTTGGTCTGTTTTATAGCTTCCCCACATTATCTAAATGAAAACATTTCTGAGTCAATATAAACTCCCTGGTCTTTGCCATGTGTCTGCCCAGTTCTGAATCTTGTCTAAATCATTTTGAATGACCTTTGCTGCTGCATCAGTGTTTGCCACTCCTATTTTTGTGTAATTTGCAAATTTAACAAGTTTGCTTACTATACCAGAAGCTAATCTCATTAATATAGATTAGGAATAGCATGTTCCTTCTCAAATGTGTTTTAATATTAGCATTTAGTGAAGGAAAACAACTGCTTTAAAACACTAGAACCATCAGATTTTCAGGCTACCTAGAACTGTCACATGAGTCACTTTGACATTTGCATTGCATAAATACTGTATTTAAATGAAAAATTAAACAATCATTTTTAGTCTGAAGAGATCAGCCAATAAAAAAACTCTTCCAACTTGCATTTTCATTGGTTAGATTAAATGACAGTCATATTACCCGGTCGACCAGCAACACAATTGAATGTGGGCTTAGCTAACTAATCACAGCCAACGTTTGAGAGTTGTATTTTGCTTTTTGAATCTTTCACTTGTGTATTGGCTGCTTTAGGTCTTCGCTGTGGGCACTATGGAACTTGAAAAACACATTTGTAACCATGTTGCTGTATGAAGTGGATGCTGTAACAGGCTGGATTGCCCAGGTTGTCTAGGAGCTAGGATCTGTTGTGGCCTGCAGCCACCTGCTCTATTATTAATCATTTAATAAACTAACAGAGTACTGAAATAAACATACTGATTTGTTACACATTAAATGAACAGAGTTCGTGTTCGATGCTCAGAGTGTAAAAGTAGTACGTGGAATCTGACAACATACATCAAACAAACAAACAAACACAGTTCTTGGAGTGGGCAGTGCCTCCATTCCCCAGAGATCAGGCACCAGCTTGAGGCCTCGAGAGCGCTGAGGTACCTGTCCCAGCTGCTCTCCCTCTTTGGAGCTGGAGAGGGTGCCGTCTCCTTGGCTTGCCTGCTTCTCCCCTTCTTCCTCTTCTTTCAGGTAGCTGGGGTAGGATTCCTCTGCCATGCTCACCTCATCCCTTCTGTAGGCCTCCCACCAGCAGGGGTCTTTGTAGGTGCACACATCCACACAGTGCCCACACTCCAGGCAGGTGAGGCACCACGGAGCCACTCCTTCCCTTCCCTTTTTTTTCTTTTTCAAATAAACCAATAGTTCTGTCTCCAAGGCCGCCATCCCACTCTCCCCCCATGTGACAGGGTGCGTCGACAAGGAGACTGAGACCAGAATGTTGCAGCTTAAGCTCTCTCACGCACTCATTTACATACATCACCCGTGATCACCATTTAAAGGGGAAGGGAACCGACGGGACTAAAGATAACATTTCCCACTCAAGCGCCCTTGTGTTTATCAGATAATAAACAGCGTCATCTAGAAAAGGGGCTGAGCTACGGTACACCAAGTCATCGCCCCAGAAAGGAAGCGATGTGACAACCTTGGATTGGAGGAGAAACGGTTGCACTTGTTAACCAAGGGGGCGTGATTATAGGCATATAAAGGGACATAGCAAGGTGATCTGTTCCTTTGTTTATGGTTAAGCTGAACAGGAAGCAGTACTGTGAATTACTGTGAGTGCTTGCGAGCGTGTGTGTCTGTGTGTGTTCCACTGTGTTTATTATTTACGAACTGTGTCTTATTTCAGGACTGCAGCCCGTTGTTTTGGAGCAGTGCTATGCACATTGCTGTGTGTTGCCTGGGATTATTCTTTGTGGTCACCAGACCAGGATTTTAAAAAGTAAAACTTGCTTGGATCATGTTGTTGTCTGTCTTCTGTTTCATAATCACATCACCACTACACCTGCGCTCTGCAAACCACTTGATTTAAAAAAAAAAAAATAATAATAAAATGACATAACTTAATACTACTTAATTTACCAAAATGAAAATGGATTATGATGATGTGGGGAAAACACATTAACCATACGCAGCGTCAACCTAGAAATCTGTCTTGTGTGAACATGTGTTTTTGTTCCATTATGAACCTACACAAAGGGGAAACACTGGGGGCGGGCAGTTAAGAGTGTTTGCTTGCCTGCTGAACCCCCAGTCTCTTATTAATGAGTTGCACTTTAATTCTTCTGGGTAATGTGCATTTCACTTCCCCCCTCGTGAAACGTAACATTTGTTTTGCAAAACAAATAAATACTAAATTTACCATTTAAGAACACAGTATATATACAGTTCTGTCAATGTCTAAGTCAGATTGGCAGATTTTACCAAAGTGGATGCTATAGTCAGAGGTGAAAGTATCTTTAACTTCTTACCTGTGTAGCGGTACCACTTGCTCGCACATATCTAAACAACTTCCACTAAGAATGCAGGGAAGCGCCCATTCAAATATGGTACATTACACTGTTTGTTATGTATTTCTGGATATAAGTGAGCCCAGACAAGAACCGTACAAAATCAAATGTTGTTTATTCAGGCAGTTACACACAGATCTCAGAACACAGAAACCCCGAAGCGCACACACGCCTTCCCTTTTAACTTCAGCTAACACACTGCCTTACATGCTATTCATTGTAACTATTTCATGTGTGCTGTGCACGTGAACACACTCTCCACCTGCAGAGTAATGTATAACACTGTTTTCAGTCTTACATTTTTTAAATTTAATTTATCATATTTTCCCAGTCTTTTACATCATTTTTAATGTCATTTATTGTATTTTCCCACCATTGAGAAAATATTATACAAATATTTATCATATGCAATACATTGGCTCTTGTACAATTTTATTTGAAACTACAGACGTCCGCGTCACCTCTCACTTTCTCAAGTGATACAAAAATTATTATTACACAGGCACTTATGAAGGTTAATGCCCTGTCCGTCCGTCCGTCTGCCGCCCCGGAATGAGTGAAAAGTCCCATTGAACGTGCGCTTTAAGGTTTCTCTCCTGTGTGAATTCGCTGGTGTATTTTCAGGTCTCCCGAATGTCTGAAACTCCTCCCACAGTCCGAGCAGAGATACGGTTTCTCTCCTGTGTGAATTCGCTGGTGTATTTTCAGGTCTCCTGAATGTCTGAAACTCCTCCCACAGTCAGAGCAGAGATACGGTTTCTCTCCTGTGTGAATTCGCTGGTGTATTTTCAGGTATCCCGAATGTCTGAAACTCTTCCCACAGTCAGAGCAGCAATATGGTTTTTCTCCTCTGTGAATTCGCTGGTGTGCTTTCAGATTTCCCGATTCCCTGAAACTCCTTCCACAGTCAGAGCAGCGATACGGTTTCTCTCCTGTGTGAATTTTCTGGTGCGTTTTCAGGTTATCTGAACGGCTGAAACTCTTCCCACAGTCAGAGCAGCGATACGTTTTCTCTCCTGTGTGAATTGCCTGGTGAGATTTCAGGGGTCCTGATTGACTGAAACTCTTCCCACAGTCAGAGCAACAATACGGTTTCTGTCCTGTGTGAATTCGCTGGTGTGTTTTCAGGTTTCCTGATTGACTGAAACTCTTCCCACAGTCAGCGCAGCAGTACGGTTTCTCTCCTGTGTGAGTGCGCTGGTGTTTTTTCAGGTGTTCTAAACGACTGTAACTCTTCCCACAGTCAGAGCAGCAATACGGTTTCTCTCCTGCGTGAATTTTCTGGTGTGTTTTCACGTCTCCTGACCGTCTGAAACTCTTCCCACAGTCAGAGCAGGGATAAGGTTTCTCTCCTGTGTGAATTCGCTTGTGTGCTTTCAGGATACCTGAGTGACTGAAACGCTTCCCACAGTCAGAGCAACAATACAGTTTCTTTCCTTTGTGAATTCGCTGGTGTATTTTAAAATGTCCTAAATCTATTCTAGAGTCAGGATATTCTCCACTACCTGCCCTCGCTTTAGCACCTGGACTGGATCCTGGAAAACATAAGCAGGAAATAAAAGTAAGAGGGGCTGCTTGTAGGCTTAGGGCATGTGGCTAGGTGGAGTGGATTAAAGCATGTGAATTCATCTGCAGAGGCTTGCACTGGGTTACACCAATTTAAAACACAAAGTTAAACTTAAAGCCTGTAAAAGCAAAGTCAGTAAAGACGGATGCTGCTTAAAGTTGTAAGCACCTTTCACACAGCCTACTTTATGGTTTTAATTCAATAACTAGAACTCCCGTTTGATCAAGCGTAAACAAACCATTGACATCAGAGCAGAACTCCAAACCATACGCAGCTGAGCTGCGCTCTGACAAAAAGACGATTGTCTTTAAAGCTTAGTCTAAGTCCACAGAGCTCCTTGCTGTTTTGTTTAATGCATTTTCTGCTCTCTTGCCACCAGGTGGCAGGATTAATGAAGTGCAGCTGATTCAATGTAGTCAGAAAAAACAGAACATTTTTACATTATCGCACTGGGATAGCCTTGCGACAGTAAAAGCTGATTTTGGCTGCCACAGTATCCATGATTTTTTGTGCTGAATTTATAATTATATAAACAGCACTTTTGTTTTTCTCCACCTTGGTAAAATATCCCCTTCCACCCCAACACTAAGAGAACCCCCCCCCCCCACCCCAAAGCAACGGCAACATTAGACCTGTACCTTAAGTTCACCAGCAGTGAGTCCTATCTTGAACTGGTTGAAGGGGTGCAGGAAAAATAAACACCTAGTAATCTAACCTATATGCTCCCTCCCTCTCACCACACTATGAATATCATGCACTCTAGAATGACAATGTCACAGCTACTGGGAGTCACTCACCTGCTAGACTGCATTCTGAATATGACTGTCCCTCGTCCTCTCCACCGCCTTGCATGCTGTTAGGACAGCCTTCCTCTCCAGCACCTTGCTCTCTCACGCAGGTTCTCTCCAGACCCACGCTACCCTCCTGCAGCTGTACAGGCTCCAGCTCAGAGATGTTTGGTTTGAAGTCCTCAGATTCTTCCTTCCCTGGTTCCATGTGGTCAAACTCTACTTTCAGGGGTTCCTGTTTAATACGGACAATTTCTAGCTCCACCTCTTCTTTAATAGGAAGGGGTTCTTCTGTCTGGGGGATCTCCAATTCACTGTGCTCGGCTTTAATCTCAGAGACCTCTGGCTGACTGCTGTCACATTGCACCTCACACAGCTCCTGTTTAACGGGGAGGGAAGCCAGCCCAAAGAAAGCCACACTAAAGGGGACAAGTTCATGTTCAGGGAGCTCCTCTTTAATTGTGACAGATTCCATCTTCACACTGTCCATGGCACCTGTTTAGTAGCTGCCAAAACAGAAGACACAAAGAAAATGTATTTACTTATTTAAATACAGTGCTGTTAAGGCCATTCAAGAGACTGGTAAAATCTGGCCTTAACCCTTTAAGGATCAGGATTGTATTAACACGATCATACTAAGTGGGCTTCTAGGGCAGCGATCGTGTAAATAATAAAAAAAAACCAAAACACTTTGTTTGATGACTTACAGGGCCACTGTACTTAGAAGTACATGCTTGAGCAAATAAAAATAAAAAGGAGACACTGCAAATCTGATGTACTTGACTATTCTCGTGTTTTAACATACACGTTTTTACAACATTTATAAAGAAGATTGGTGTGGAACTATTTTGGATTTCAGCCAGATGACCACTGCAATCTGGTTGAAGGCGGACAGTCAAAATGTCGAAAGTGTTTTAAAAGAAATGAAAAACAGAAAGGAGGAGATGCCAGCAATGTATTCAAACATCTTTCAGATCGCCACCCCAATCTCTTTGCCAAAGTGTACTTTTAAGGGACTGGACGCGGCACGGCAGGGGAAAAAAATTGAGGAAAAGCCTGTGGTTTTGATTTCAGATTTTCTAGAGTGGTATAATGCAACATTAAGCAGGATTGAAATCCGGCTTCATCAAACCGAAGCTCCTGTATCAGCCCATGATATTCGCCGTACCTGTTTCTTTCCACAGCGATCTTAAATATTTTTTCCTTTCTCCAGTAGAGCACGGCGATCGCAATTATCTTTTTTGTTTGCTGTTCATTGTTCCAGGTATTGTGTTGTCAGATGCACAGTATTACTGATTGTTGCCGCTTTTACACCCCCCCTCCAAAAAAGTCTGATATGATGGGATGGCAGTAATCATGTCTATACGAGGATGCTCCATAATATCAATGTATAATGATGCCATTAACTCACACTCTCTTTGCCTGTAACCAGCAAACCACACAAAACTCTCAATTTTTAAAAGCGACATGTTTTTATTTTATTTTAAAACACCACAATTGCCTGATATTTTGGGTAACTGTGGGGGCATTATGATGGTGGGAGAGGTTAAAATTAGGTTTTATAAAAATAAACATTATAACATTTCGCTCCTCATTGCTTGAATTATTTTTTTTTTTTAACTAAAAAAAATAAAAATAAAACAGACCGTCCACTGACTTTCCCTTCCACTCCCCTGCCGCGTTCGGTGTGAAATGTGGTTCGCGGCGATTGCAGAGTGGTGCGCAAGGAGGTGGCATACGCACCACATCCTGTGTGAGCGGTACAGCAAAGATAACACGTACCAGGAAAGCGCTGGCAGCTGATCAAAAGGGAGTTCATTGATGCTTGTTTATTTCATCATTACAGTGCATTTGCTATAAGCTGCAAAAGTATACTTTGAAGACATGTGTCCTTAAAACTCTACCGCATGTCAAAAATGTTAGCAGTGTTTTTACATTCTTTGGGTTTTGTGACAATCAGTATTTTGTGTATGCGATGTGATAGCTTTGAAACTGTTTTGAATTCTATGCATTAGCAGTGGAAAGACCGAGAGGAATACAGATTTCATTACCAGCATATTAGTTTCCTTACAGATAACAGGATCAATGCGACTCTTCTCCTGCAGAGGAAAGCACAGGACATCGAAGCGTCCGAGTCACACTGCAAAAGAGCGCCAATGCAGACGGCTGCAGGTTCAGCATGAACACATTAAAAAGCACTTGTTTACAGCAGTCAGAGTGGTTGTCTTTTGTCTAATTTTCTACTAGCACATAAAAGGAAGTAGCCCGTTTGTTTGTGAATTTTTCATTGTTGAACAGCACACTCTAGCAGTGCTTTAGTATTATCACAATCAGTTCTTTGCCAGAAATATGTTTTTACATCCGCTGAACTGATTATTAAAATTATTTGGAAGTGGTGATTTTTGAACTAACACTGTAAAATTGTAAAACTAGTGCAGTGTTTAAAATTAAGGAATACAACTTTTTTTTTGTATTCCCCAAGTAACACAGTATTGTGTTCGTTGTGTACGTGAATCAATCAGGTTAGTCTGGTTTAGCATTCTACTCTGTGTTTACTGGTCTTACTTTCTAACAGGTCTGAACAGAACCGATTCACGTTGGATGAAACGTTACAAACAAGAGGAGGTCTATTTCGCCCGTCTTGCTCATTTGGTTGTTTCCTGATCGAAGCAAGAACCTCGTCAAGCCATTTCTTGCAGTAACGTGTGAATCAGCTTTCACAACAGTGCTTCATTTTTCCATTCTTTGCTCACATTTTTAAGGCACTTCTAAGATACCCCTTTATGAAACATCTGGCCGAGTTATAAAGCGTTGCATGTTGACTGTTTTTTTTCAATTCTTTAATGTGATTAATAAAATGTACCGGTTATTTTAATTGTATGGTGCTTGCTTGTAACTTACAGTGCAGCAACAGTCTCGGGTCCAAATTGTCAGCCGAGTGTAGATATACTTTACAGCCTCGCTATATGGCCTTTATTGTACGATTAAACACTGCTGGCGAAGCTGGCTCGTACAGCTCTATGCAACCGGCACGGCAAAGCATTTGTTTTTTTTTAAATAAAGGATCCAAGATCTCAATTAACATTTGCAATTGAAACAAAACTGAAACTTTGCTGATGCACTTTTTTTTTGGGGGGGGGGGGGGGCAGCATGCCATAAATTGGGCACTGTACTTGTAATTCCACTTTTATTCACAATCTCATTGCTGTTGTTATTATTATTATTATTATTATTATTATTATTATATTATTATTATTATTAGTGACAAATACTGTAATAATAAAGACAATCAAAGCATAAAACAGTACTAATTTTATTAATAATTTAGCTAATGCATTTATCCAAGTTGACTTCCTTAACTTACTTCAGCAGCTTATATTGTTCGTTTTGGATTGTCCTTTTACTGTAGCGAACAATAGGCTTTGGACCCAAACAGGGTTGTTATAGCGAGGGTGCACTGTATTTTGTATTTGACTTATATGCTTAATATATGACACTTGCACATTTTAATATATAATGCATGCACATTTGTTATTTCATTTTTGTTATTTTTCACCTCCCACAGTGTTCAGCATTTAACAGAGGGTATAAAGAAGTTTGAATCAGAATCCAATATCATCTCTTACAAAAAAGTAATATACTGCAAGTATACTTGTGCCAAAATTGTCTGGTTTTAATATACTATTGATACCATTATACTATTCTATTTTGGCAAAAGTATACTTGCAGTATACAACTTTGTATGTTCTTTTTGTAAATAATGCAACATAGTTCTCAAATATTGGACATTTATTAGATTGTATCTTACTTCTCTTTTGCATACCTGCATTGTCTCTTGCTAGATATGCACCTCCAGAGTCTGACAAATACTTTCAGAAAACCAGGAGCAACTTCTGCTCTGGATCAAAAAGCTGTAATGCTCTGAGGCTGCCCGCCTATGTAGATAACTAAAAAAAAAAAAAAAAAAAAAACTAGTAGAAATTAAATAAAACACAAGTCTGGAAAAAGTGTGAACCCTGAGATACTGTATCTAAATTGAGTACAGTGTACTTAGTACAAATCACAGTCCACAGGTCAATTACGGGCAACTTTACATTTTTTTCACCCAAATTTTGCGGGCCCTGGTCCATAAGAGCCAAAATATCGTGACAATATCGTATATCATGATACTGTGCATGGTATCAGATCAATACTCCCTAAATGAGGTATCGCAGAACACCAATACACACACACACACACAGATATATATAATTGCATTAATAATCTATGGCACACACCTCTAGGGGGCACACAGCTGTCGCATTGTGTTCACTGCAATTGAGATCATCTAACACAGAGGTTCCCAACCTGTGGTCCGCAAACAACTCATTTCTACACAATCCCACGTGCTTCTACTATTACTAATCAACACAAGACAGCTTTAACCACATGGTATATAATTAGAAGGTATGTACGCAGTCGACATTTTCCCGGTATTGTTTACTTGTGGAATTTATTTCAGATAATAAGACATGGAGGTTACACTGCTTTTTATAATCTTCTGATATCCCTGCACAGCTATTAACCCCCACGCCAGACTTGTTCACACACACCCACAATGCATCTCCTCCAATGGAGATGGAGTTTGATGTCAGTCTCTCAAGTACCAACCCTTAAAGGTGCAGCGCAAGGATTAATATCTAAGGGATAATTACATATTCCCCCTGGTTATAATAATGACCATCCTCGGACCTTAAACCTATCTATACCACAAATTGCACTATTATTGATAGTATACTGTGGCAGAGCACAGCTCTGCCCTTTAGAAATTGGCATGGATGGGGTTAAATTCCCCTACCTGCCTGGGTTCATTGTGTTCAGGTGGCTGGGGTTGATTAGATGATTAGTTTAATTAATGATCAATCAAACCCAGCCACCTGAACACAATTAACCCAGGCAGGTAGGGGAATGTAACCCCATCCCTGCCAATTTCTAAAGGGCAGAGCTGTGCTCTGCCACATATACCTAGTGTGACTGTCACACTATTTCCTACAGTGGACAGTTACAGACCGTATGGATTCATTATGTGTCACACAAAAACAACATTTTGCATTTGTACTAGTATAAACACTTCTGTAGAAAAAATGTGTATAGCCACTTGCTATCAAACATTGTGTATTATAACTTATAAGAACATAAGAAAGTTTACAAACGAGAGGAGGCCATTCGGCTCATCTTGCTCATTTGGTTGTTAGTAGCTTATTGATCCCAGAATCTCATCAAGCAGCTTCTTGAAGGATCCCAGGGTGTCAGCTTCAACAACATTACAGGGGAGTTGATTCCAGACCCTCACAATTCTCTGTGTAAAAAAGTGTCTCCTATTTTCTGTTCTGAATGCCCCTTTTTCTAAACTCCATTTGTGACCCCTGGTCCTTGTTTCTTTTTTCAGGCTGAAAAAGTCCCTTGGGTCGACACTGTCAATACCTTTTAGAATTTTGAATGCTTGAATTAGGTCGCCACGTAGTCTTCTTTGTTCAAGACTGAACAGATTCAATTCTTTTAGCCTGTCTGCATATGACATGCCTTTTAAGCCCGGAATAATTCTGGTCGCTCTTCTTTGCACTCTTTCTAGAGCAGCAATATCTTTTTTATAGCGAGGTGACCAGAACTGCACACAATATTCAAGATGAGGTCTTACTAGTGCATTGTACAGTTTTAACATTACTTCCCTTGATTTAAATTCAACACTTTTCACAATGTATCCGAGCATCTTGTTAGCCTTTTTTATAGCTTCCCCACATTATCTAGATGAAGACATTTCTGAGTCAACAAAAACTCCTAGGTCTTTTTCATAGATTCCTTCTTTAATTTCAGTATCTCCCATATGATATTTATAATGTACATTTTTATTTCCTGCGTGCAGTACCTTACACTTTTCTCTATTAAACTTCTACCCATACTGTACAGTAGAAAAAAGTAGCCTACACAATGTAAACTACAACAACTTGTGTTAAATTCTTATTTTAAGCACACACTGCTTAAACACGCAGCACAACTTAAATTGTACACTTAGCCAAATAAAATAATAACAAAAAAAGCGATGTCATAAAAACATAAAATTTCCAGTTACAAATTTCAGTCAGACTTGAATTTGTTACTCAAAAGACAGCACGGTAATGAATTCCTGCTGAAAACACCCACAGCACAAGCAGATTAAGCAAGATCGGTAACAAATGTACCGGTAGACTGTGTCAACTGTGACTGATTCAACCTATGTTTTTTTTTTGTTTTGTTTTGTTTTAAAGCATCACAATAATATTGTACTCACAGTTCATCACTGGATTTACTCCACACACCGCACTTTTGAGACATACTCACTGCAGGTTGATATTGCTCAAAGCGACTCAGAAAAGGAATCAATTGAACGGCTTGCTCACTTCCGCTCGTGAGCATTTCTCATCAGTGATCAGTGAGCGCACAGAGATGGTCACCTAGAGGAAACAAGTGGAGAGTACAGACGGAACTGACAAATTTACTTTGTATGTCACCGATGATGAATTGCTTCGACAATGAAGGTATGTTAATTCAATTTTTATCATTTTTCTAAATTTAGAGCCTTTTATATTTATTAATGGATTATTATTGATTTTCAGATCAGTCCTATACAATGTCAGTATTAAACACAGCCAGATATGAGGCTTGGTCCAAACAGCACACCGAGCTCAATGAGGTACTGGGATCAGGGGACAGTAACTTCACACTGGGCAAGATACTTTCTATTTATCTCTTTATATATTTTATTTTTGGATGATTTAAATTTATATGTGGAGATGTGGATGATTTAAATGTAGCATCTTGGCATATCGTTACATTGTAATTTGTCAGTTGAAGTAAAATACCAGTACAAGAAACCTTTTAAAACTAAACACTTAAAATGTTTAATTATTAAAATTAAACATTCTTAGACAGCTAGACTAATGTTACCGACTTGGGTCTGTTTTCATTATAATAGCCTACACTTATTGTGTTTAGAAAATGTATGCATTATATTTTATTCAACCAGAAACACACCATTTAAAAAGGGACATGTAATTTTTGCTGCGTTTTTAATACACATCACAAAAATTAATACCATGTTAAGGACCAACCTTGCTTTTTAGCTGTAGTCATTTTCAGTACTTACTGTGTGCCATTATAGCTCCTGGTACTGTAAACAGTTATAACATAGATTTAGTGGTTGTAAATGTTTTGTTTTTGTTTGTTTGTTTTTTTTTCCCTAGGGGATGAACAACACTGCTGGACACATGCTGTGACACTGCTGTTGATAAAAACAGGTTTGGATTAATAAGGACCTCAGTACCAGCTACATCAGTCTCACCCAAATCCAATTCAAACAAGGACATCAGTCACCCATACTAATGAAAGAAGAGGACAGTGACCAAAAATGTAATAAATTAATAGAAATAGGTAATAAACAATTGAATATATTAGAATGAAATGAATAGTTTTCTGAGGGAATTTACCCACATTTTGAAGGATAACTATGAAACGGGGGTGAGTTTTGTGGTTTTATTTTATTACAATAATAAATTATAGTGCCCCTCACACCAAGGTGCCTCAAACCCTGTACAATTTTAATGTCCACATTTTGGTAACAAGCATTTTAAAGTTGTAATATATGTGTTGATAGTAATCTGCAATCATACGAAATTAACACCAGTTGTTAATAACATTCATGAAACTGATACATTTATCTTGTGGGTTTTTTATTTTACAAATCATAAGATACATAAAACTGCATTTCTGTCTTTGTTTACTTCTGTTCTTTGACAATACATTTTAATGGCTTAGAAATAAACTACTAGTAGCCTAGCTGTAAACAAAAGCAACGGTGTAGACATTTAATACATATTTATTTTATTAAAATCTAAAAAGGCTGAAGCAGGCAGGTGAGGCACAGAGACAGAGACCAGCAGTATTTATTTACACGACCCGAGAACAATGGTAAAGTAGGAAGAGTATATACGCAGAGCGTATAAAAAGACAAAAATAAACACATTTACAGACAAATGAAATGCGCCCTGAAAAGGGCTGCTGGTAAAATATTTTCTACATCCTCGTCTACAGTTGACATTCCTGATTTTAGGAATTCAACACCAATGAGATCCTCATTTAAATTCAGCTCAGTGTGCTTTCTCACTCTGCTAGGTGCGTAAATATAAATACGTTACCGTCTACATGCACTTACACATATGCACATACCAATTAGTTTCAAAATGCTGTTTTGGGCAGCTCTGAACCACCACACACCTGCAGACTGTCCGGAGAGGTCAGCTCACTGTTATATCAGCCCCGTCCTTCGTACTCACTACGAGATGATCCCCAGTTAGCACACTTTGCAATTGACCCGAATTGCATAACAGTCTGTTACACAAACCCTGCTGCGAAATTTTGCGCCTACATAAACTGGTCTAGCTCCAGATTCACCGGACGCATAACAAGATTCATTCCCCCGCCGCCTTTTACTTCATCTGTTACATTTTCAATTGCATCGGCCTGGTTCACTTTGCAAACAAAGCCTGGGCCTGCAGCGCCTGCGCGTCGCGAACAAATAAACACAAATGTAACTTACTTTTTTGTTGTCCACGCCTAGCAGACTGGTGTGCAACACCGTTTAAACAATAATAATAATAATAATAATCAGAATGGACGAGTGAGGTTTTTTTTTTTGTTTCTTTTTGAAAAACGGCAGAAGTCTTTACGAACGCTTGCGGTCGCCAGTTTACTAACGTCACAGAAGAATAATTGACTGAGCCGGTGTACTGTCGTAACGTAAGGTGTCAAGGTCTCGCAGTTCCCCTGCTGCGGGGGGGGGACGCCCCCCCCCACAATGGAAAGGAGCCCCTCCCCGACCGGGCCTGGACTGCTGTCACGGAATCTGCTGTCTGGGAAGGAGGGGGCTACCGGAGCCTGCAGCTGCTGTCTGGGAAGGAGGGGGCTACCGGGGCCTGCAGCTGCTGTCTGGGAAGGAGGGGGCTACCGGGGCCTGCAGCTGCTGTCTGGGAAGGAGGGGGCTACCGGGGCCTGCAGCTGCTGTCTGGGAAGGAGGGGGCTACCGCGGCCTGCAGCTGCTGTCTGGGAAGGAGGGGGCTACCGGGGCCTGCAGCTGCTGTCTGGGAAGGAGGGGGCTACCGCGGCCTGCAGCTGCTGTCTGGGAAGGAGGGGGCTACCGCGGCCTGCAGCTGCTGTCTGGGAAGGAGGGGGCTACCGCGGCCTGCAGCTGCTGTCTGGGAAGGAGGGGGCTACCGCGGCCTGCAGCTGCTGTCTGGGAAGGAGGGGGCTACCGGGGCCTGCAGCTGCTGTCTGGGAAGGAGGGGGCTACCGCTGCAGCTGCTGTCTGGGAAGGAGGGGGCTACCGGAGCCTGCAGCTGCTGTCTGGGAAGGAGGGGGCTACCGCGGCCTGCAGCTGCTGTCTGGGAAGGAGGGGGCTACCGGGGCCTGCAGCTGCTGTCTGGGAAGGAGGGGGCTACCGGGGCCTGCAGCTGCTGTCTGGGAAGGAGGGGGCTACCGCGGCCTGCAGCTGCTGTCTGGGAAGGAGGGGGCTACCGCGGCCTGCAGCTGCTGTCTGGGAAGGAGGGGGCTACCGGGGCCTGCAGCTGCTGTCTGGGAAGGAGGGGGCTACCGGGGCCTGCAGCTGCTGTCTGGGAAGGAGGGGGCTACCGGGGCCTGCAGCTGCTGTCTGGGAAGGAGGGGGCTACCGGGGCCTGCAGCTGCTGTCTGGGAAGGAGGGGGCTACCGGGGCCTGCAGCTGCTGTCTGGGAAGGAGGGGGCTACCGCGGCCTGCAGCTGCTGTCTGGGAAGGAGGGGGCTACCGCGGCCTGCAGCTGCTGTCTGGGAAGGAGGGGGCTACCGCGGCCTGCAGCTGCTGTCTGGGAAGGAGGGGGCTACCGCGGCCTGCAGCTGCTGTCTGGGAAGGAGGGGGCTACCGCGGCCTGCAGCTGCTGTCTGGGAAGGAGGGGGCTACCGGGGCCTGCAGCTGCTGTCTGGGAAGGAGGGGGCTACCGCGGCCTGCAGCTGCTGTCTGGGAAGGAGGGGGCTACCGGAGCCTGCAGCTGCTGTCTGGGAAGGAGGGGGCTACCGGAGCCTGCAGCTGCTGTCTGGGAAGGAGGGGGCTACCGCGGCCTGCAGCTGCTGTCTGGGAAGGAGGGGGCTACCGCGGCCTGCAGCTGCTGTCTGGGAAGGAGGGGGCTACCGGGGCCTGCAGCTGCTGTCTGGGAAGGAGGGGGCTACCGGGGCCTGCAGCTGCTGTCTGGGAAGGAGGGGGCTACCGGGGCCTGCAGCTGCTGTCTGGGAAGGAGGGGGCTACCGCGGCCTGCAGCTGCTGTCTGGGAAGGAGGGGGCTACCGCGGCCTGCAGCTGCTGTCTGGGAAGGAGGGGGCTACCGGGGCCTGCAGCTGCTGTCTGGGAAGGAGGGGGCTACCGGGGCCTGCAGCTGCTGTCTGGGAAGGAGGGGGCTACCGGGGCCTGCAGCTGCTGTCTGGGAAGGAGGGGGCTACCGGAGCCTGCAGCTGCTGTCTGGGAAGGAGGGGGCTACCGGGGCCTGCAGCTGCTGTCTGGGAAGGAGGGGGCTACCGCGGCCTGCAGCTGCTGTCTGGGAAGGAGGGGGCTACCGCGGCCTGCAGCTGCTGTCTGGGAAGGAGGGGGCTACCGCGGCCTGCAGCTGCTGTCTGGGAAGGAGGGGGCTACCGCGGCCTGCAGCTGCTGTCTGGGAAGGAGGGGGCTACCGGGGCCTGCAGCTGCTGTCTGGGAAGGAGGGGGCTACCGCGGCCTGCAGCTGCTGTCTGGGAAGGAGGGGGCTACCGCGGCCTGCAGCTGCTGTCTGGGAAGGAGGGGGCTACCGCGGCCTGCAGCTGCTGTCTGGGAAGGAGGGGGCTACCGCGGCCTGCAGCTGCTGTCTGGGAAGGAGGGGGCTACCGGAGCCTGCAGCTGCTGTCTGGGAAGGAGGGGGCTACCGGGGCCTGCAGCTGCTGTCTGGGAAGGAGGGGGCTACCGGGGCCTGCAGCTGCTGTCTGGGAAGGAGGGGGCTACCGCGGCCTGCAGCTGCTGTCTGGGAAGGAGGGGGCTACCGGGGCCTGCAGCTGCTGTCTGGGAAGGAGGGGGCTACCGCGGCCTGCAGCTGCTGTCTGGGAAGGAGGGGGCTACCGGAGCCTGCAGCTGCTGTCTGGGAAGGAGGGGGCTACCGCGGCCTGCAGCTGCTGTCTGGGAAGGAGGGGGGCTACCGCGGCCTGCAGCTGCTGTCTGGGAAGGAGGGGGCTACCGCGGCCTGCAGCTGCTGTCTCGTAGCAGAAGTTGACGTTGTCACATATATCTACGTATATATACTCGACTCGGTTGTTTTTCAATGGAGATTTCCGTCTCGCTGCGAGCAAAGCATTGTGGGATATAGACAGCTAGGCAACAAAAATTATATGGAGAGTCAATGCAGGAGCACAAAATGTTGCTGGTTTTCGCCATGTTAGGGCAAATGTGAAATCTACTTCAAAAGTTTGATGAATTTTTTTAACATGGTGAAAACTAGCAACATATTAAATCATACTGGTGGATGGGATGGGAGATGGGGGATGTTGTAATGGTTCATTTAAATCGGGCTCATGTTATAGCTCTTACAAAAAAGTACTGTAGTATCACTGTAAAAAATAGCATAGTACTAAAGTAAAATGAGAATTCTATAGTAATAAAGTACTATAATACTGTACTATTGTACTGTACTACAGTTACTGTTACTGGACTACAACTACATTACTATTGTACTGTACATTACACAGCGTAGTATTGCTTGTCCTAATGGTTTATTACAAATAAAATAAAACACTCTCAAGAAGAGATTTTTCATGAAAAAGTGTGTTAAAAACCCTTATTCTTGAAGTGTTAGTAAACGTTAAACTCCCATCTGAAAGAACACCTACACCTCGTTCCATACAGCAAAGAACATTTTGGAAAGCATCTGAGTGGAGAGCATTCTTACATTTTATTCAATACCACTTTCCCAGTTTCTACACGTGCCATTCATTTTGTTACTGGCAGATAAAACGACAGATAGTACAATTGTGACAGTAAAGCATGCTCTACAAATCACCTTCATTACTGGACCAGTTAGGGAGATCAGTCCTTTTATGTTTGGATTTTTTTCTACTTTAATTTGCTACTTCGTTTCCTATTTTAGTTTTTTTGTTCTTCTGTTACTTTGTTTGGTTTTTAATTACATTGCTCTGTAAGGTTTGTTAGGCCTAACCGTCACGCACCATCCATGACTGTTATCATCTGTTACCTTCATCATGTAAACTTTCTTATGTTCTTAAAACAACGATAGGCGAGTACAAGAGTTTTGAATTGCAGGGAGTGGAGCGGCGTGAGCGAAACGAGAAAGGGAAAAGACAAGGCGAGCAGCAGAGTTTTGTATGAGCTGGAGCGGACAGGCACCAGAGGCAGGGAGGCCAGCCAGCAGGCATTGCAGTAGTAAAGGCGGGCCAGTACCAGGGCCTGAACTAGGAGCTGCGTGGAGTAGTCACTGGGTAAGGGGTGAATTCTGTATTGCTGAGGAGGAAGAGACAGGAGCGTGCCAGAGTGTGCTGAGAGTAAGAGCCCTGTTAACAGTTAATGAAATCCAGATTAATTAACAGGGATGAATTAGAAATCAGGAACTTCTGAACTCAGATGTTATTCCTGTGCTATTCAACCTGAATTCATTGGGAATTTACAGCCTTTATTTGAAAGTATTATTGTATTGAACAATGTAATAATGTAGCCTTGAGCGTCTCTTGTAATTTAGTGTCTGAAACAGTTGATAATATTGTTTGAAAAATGTTTTTTTTTTTCTTTTCGGATTTGGCTTTCTTTAATAAACAGACAAAGATACTGAGGTAGAAGCATTATTTTCAAATAGTGATCTCATTTTGTATAGAAACAGAATCGGCATATGCATGAAACATTTGGTCTTGAATCATGTTTTTGGAAACGTGTTTCCTCGTGTATGCTGGGCTGTACTTGTTTATTTCTCTTCCCTGGCAACGACACTGTTTTCCTGATGAATGTAAATTGTTGATGATAGCAGGGACTGTTGGCATATTTGCGTTGGCTTGGGCCACTCGTGTCGAACTGTGTTTCTATAAAAGAGTGACACTACAGAGCATTCATTTTGAATTCTATCTGACCCATATACCCTACCCCAAAGATCTAGCCAGCAGTCATGTCTTGCTCTGCTAGAGTTGATACCAGAAAAATTCATGGTTCAAAGTTTTTCACTGAACCCTTGTTTTGTTTCGGTTAGCTGTGAAACTGAAGGGCTAGGCTTATACATTTACACATTAGGTGTCTGTCACAATGCAACACCTCAAGTTGTTTGGTTTTACTTTTTAATGGATTATATTTAGAGCACTGTCCAGCCTGTGGTCCATGACTGAACTCCAAGTGGTCCGCAAACAAGTCCCAAACTTTAGTTCCGCAGTTCTTGAAAACCCCATTTCTACAGTCACACGTTGTGCAACTAGTAAGCAACACAACAAACACTGTTCAAACACTTCACTGTTCAAGGGAAAAAACGTAATCTGGCTGTCCCAGAGTATTCACCCTGCATAAAAGTAGCACACTGAAATTGAAGGAATCTTTTAAAAAGACCTAGGAGTTTATGTTGACTCAGAAATGTCTTCATCTAAACAATGTGGGGAAGCTATAAAAAAAAAAAGGCCAACAAGATGCTTGGATATATTGTGAAAAGTGTTGAACTTAAATCAAGGGAAGTAATGTTAAAACTTTACAATGCATTAGGAAGAGGTCATCTAGAATAATGTGTTCAGTTCTGGTCACCTCGCTATAAAAAAGATATTGCTGCTCTAGAAAGAGTGCAAAGAAGAGCAACCAGAATTATACAAGGTTAAAAAGGCATGTCATATGCAGACTGGCTTAAAGAACTGAATCTATTCAGTCTTGAATAAAGAAGACGACGCGGTATTGACAATGTCGACCCAGGGGACTCTTTTGACCTGAAAAAAAAGAAACAAGGACCAGGGGTCACAAATGGAGTTTAGACAAAGGGGCATTCAGAACAGAAAATAGGAGGAACTTTTTTACACAGAGAATTGTGTGGGTCTGGAACCAACTCCCCAGTAATGTTATTGAAGCCGACACCATGGGATCCTTCAAGAAGCTGCTTGATGAGATTCTGGGATCAATAAGCTACTAACAACCAAACGAGCAAGATGGGCCGAATGGCCTCCTCTCGTTTGTAAACTTTCTTATGTTCTTAATATTCCTAACTTGGTTGGAATGATTACATTAAAAAAATACACATTAAAACCAGTTTTGGTACTTTTCATTTTCAACACTATAATATATGCGCTACAGTGTTCAGTGGAGTCCATTCAACAGTGATCACACGTTTGGTAATCAATTACTTATTAATTTACATATTAAGAAAATCCTTTTCAGTCGATCAGCATCTTTACCATTAAATTGATTATGCCAATCAAAATCCTACCCATCAATCAGAAGTACTGTCGTCACAACAGTTTGAGGTCCGGCAACAACACACTCTACGTATCATTTTGCATACAATTTAACATGTAATATACACAAGGTTTTAATGAGAGACAGCACAGCATAAAGATATGCATGATATTGACTTATTACAAGGTATTAATGAGAGACAGCACAGCATAAAGATATGCATGATATTGACTTATTACAAGGTATTAATGAGAGACAGCACAGCATAAAGATATGCATGATATTGACTTATTACAAGGTATTAATGAGAGACAGCACAGCATAAAGATATGCATGATATTGACTTATTACAAGGTATTCTATTAAATGTCTAAAATGTTCAAATTGTCTTGGAATTTGCCCAAACATCAATATTTTTCAACAAAAATTTCAGTACTGTATGCTCCCTCAGGTCATAGAATAGCATGTTTTATACATGGATCTCGAAGCAGAATATGAATTTATTATATATATATATATATATATATATATATATATATATATATATATATATATATATATATATATATATATATATATATATATAAATACTTATATATATTATATAATATGATTATTAATGAATACATAATTGTTCAATTGAAAGTCTATACATTACCAATAAGAATGGTTTTGAAAGTACTTACAATGTTTGTACACGGATATCTTTCAAGACGCTGCCTATTGGACCTTGGAATTGCATTTAAATATATATATATATATATATATATATATATATATATATATATATATATACACACACACACATATATTTTCTTCATCTATCTGTACATCCTACCCCACAACAAAGTGAAAAAAATATTCTAGAAATCTGTAGAAAATTAATTAAAAATAAAAACTGAAATAGCTTGGTTGGACCCCCCTTGTAATAGCAATCCTAAATTAGCTCAGGTGTAACCAATCGCCTTCAAAATCACACACCAAGTTAAGTGGCCTCCACCTGTGTTAAATTGTAGTGATTCACATGATTTCAGGATAAATTCAGCATTTCCTGTAGGTTCTCTTTGCTGGGTAGTGCATTTCAAAGCAAAGACTCAACCATGAGCACCAAGGCGCTTTCAAAAGAACTTTGGGACAAAGTTGTTGAAAGGCACAGATCAGGGGACGGGTACAAAAAAAAATATCAAAGGCCTTGAATATCCCTTGGAGCACGGTCAAGACAATTATTAAGAAGTGGAAGGTGTATTGCACCACCAAGACCCTGCCTAGATCAGGCTGCCCCTCTAAACTGGGTGACCGAGCAAGAAGGAGACTGACCTGAGAGGCTACCAAGAGGCCAATGACAACTTTGGAAGAGATACAGGCTTTTATGGCCAAGTTGGTCAGAGTGTGCATGTGACAACAATATCCCAAGCACTCCATAAATCTGGCCTGTATGGTAGGGTGTCAAGAAGGAAGTCATTACTCAAGAAAGCCCTCCTTGAATCCCATTTGAAGTATGCAAAAAAAAAAAAAAAAATCAGGAGACTCTGTAGCCTTGTGGCAAAGCTTTGTGGTCTGACGAAACTAAAACTGAACTTTTTGGCCTAAATGCGAAGCGTTATGCTTGGCGCAAACCCAACACAGTGCATCACCAAAAGAACGCCATCCCCACGGTGCAGCATGGTGGTGGCAGCATCATGTTATGGGGATGTTTCTCACCGGCAGGGACTGGGGCACTTGGCAGGATAGAAGTAAAAATAAATGGAACAAAGTACAGAGAAGTCCTTGAGGTAAACCTGCTGCCCTCTGCAAGAAACTGGGACGGAAGTTCACCGTTTAGCATGACAACGGCCCCAAGCACACAGCCAACCTGTGTTAAACTGTAGTGATTCACATGATTTCAGGACAAATCCAACAGTTCGGGTAGGTTCCTTCTGCTGACACAACAAAATGTGAAAAAGTTCAAGGGGGTGTAGCCTTTCTAGAGGCACTGTATATAGAAAAAGGACACCAAGACTCCATTGTAAAAACCAAAAAAAACCAAAACGATTAATCATTTTTTTTTATAGGAAAAGAGTCAGATACAGACAAAATAAAAACCTGGACTTGGGGAGCATCCCACAAAAAAATGCTTGGTCCTTAAAGGGTTAAATTCTACAGTCAAGTCTCATTGGAACTCTCATTACACAATTAATAAGGTCCCGGGCTAGCACTGGTACAGCTGTATCTGTATTATAGGTAAATAAACCCATTGCAAAATGTATAGACCCCACCCCCCCCCCCCCCAATAAAAAAAACCATTTATTTCTATTACCAGACTGCATTTTAAACTATATTTTTCTGCTCTGTAATGATAGCTTAATCCATTAATAGTAATTCATTGTAATTTGTCACAGAGTGTAAAACCTGTATGCTTTTCTGTACCTAAGATCCGTACACATGCTTGCTACATTTGTATTAGTTGGGGCAGTTTAAAAGCAAGCTAACATAAAAGCAGGGACAATGCACAGTGCAAAGCTGCAGGTTGCACAATATTCAGTCATAGGACAGTATCATTTTTTCATTCGTTTTACAAACGAGAAGAATTTACAAAGTCAAATGATCCAGCTGATTGCCCAGTAAGTGCAGTCTCACCTCTGGATGCTATATACCACATCAGGGTACTCATTCCAATCAATTTATTTTCGGATTAATCAAGTTTAACTGCTAAACCCTGAAACTAATTTACCGAGTTATCGATTCCTCCTGATTCTTATATCAGGCAAGCTGCGGCACAGCTTCCTTTCTGCATATTCCTGCTCCCAGGCACTGTCTCAAGTGCATCTTTACCATTTAAAATGCCTGCTCTTAAGAGAGATACAGAGATTACTATTATATAGGGACTCTTAATGCAAGATGTTTCCTCCCCCCGGATGAGTGAAAAGTCCCATTGAACAGGCGCGTTAAGGTTTTTGTTCTCTGTGAATTCGCTGGTGCTTTCTCCGGCCTGCTGAATCTCTGAAACTCTTCCCACAGCAAAAGCAGAGATAAGGTTTCTCTCCTGTGTGAATTCGTTGGTGTGTTTTTAGATGTTGTGACTGTCTGAAGCTCTTTCCACAGTCGGAGCACAAATACGGTTTCTCTCCTGTGTGAATTCGCTGGTGTGTTTTGAGCAGTCTTGAATACCTGAAACTCTTCCCACAGTCAGAGCAGCTATACAGTTTCTCTCCTGTGTGAATTCGCTGGTGTACCTTCAGGTATTCTAAATGTCTGAAACTCTTCCCACAGTCAGAGCAGAGATAAGGTTTCTCTCCTGTGTGAATTCGCTGGTGCATTTTCAGGTGTGCTGAACGTCTGAAACTCCTCCCACAGTCAGAACAGCAATACGGACTTTCTCCTGTGTGAATTCTCTGGTGTGTTTTCAGAGTTCCTGATACCCTGAAACTCTTCCCACATTCAGAGCAGCAATAGGGTTTCTCTCCTGTGTGAATACGCTGGTGTCTTTTCAGGTGTTCTGAATGACTGAAACTCTTCCCACATTCTGAGCAGCGATAAGGTTTCTCTCCTGTGTGAATACGCTTGTGTTTTTTCAGGTGTTCTGAACGACTGAAACTCTTCCCACAGTCAGAGCAGTGATACAGTTTCTCTCCTGTGTGAATCTGCTGGTGTTTTATCAGATCTTCTGAATGTCGGAAACTCTTCCCACAGTCAGAGCAGTGATACGGTTTCTTAACTGTGTGAATTTGCTGGTGGCTCTTCAGGGTTCCTTTATGTCTGAAACTCTTCCCACAGTCACCGCAGCAATAAGGCTTCTCTTCCGTGTGAATTCGTTGGTGTTTTTTCAGGTCTCCTGAATCTCTGAAACTCTTCCCACAGTCAGAGCAGTGATACGGTTTCTCTCCTGTGTGAATTCGCTGGTGTATTTTCAGGTTTTCTAAACGTCTGAAACTCTTCCCACAGTCAGAGCAGCGATATGGTTTCTCTCCTGTGTGAATTCGCAAGTGTCTTTTAAGGTGTGCAGAGTGTCTGAAACTCTTCCCACAGTCAGAGCAGTGATACGGTTTCTCTCCTGTGTGAATTCGCTGGTGCGATTCAAGGTGTGATGACTGTTTGAAACTCTTCCCACAGTCAGAGCAGGGATACGGTTTTTCTCCTGTGTGAATTCTCTGGTGGATTTCAAAATGCCCTAACTGGGTGAGACCTTTCTTACAGTCAGGATATTCTCCACTGCCCATCCTCGCTTTAGCTGCTGGACTGAAACCTGGAAAACATGAACAGGAAAGAAAGTATGAGGGACTGCCTGTTATGGCATGTGACTGGGTGGTGGAGTGGATTAAAGCAGGTGAATTTCAGCTGTGGAGGCTTCCACTGGGGGTTACATCAGTTTAGAAAAGCAAACAAACTTAAAACCAAAGCAAAGTCAGTAAAGACTGATGCTGGTGAAACCGAGCCCCGAGATCAAAAACTGACTTCTAATTTCTCCTGTAATGTTTCAGGTCTATTTCCCACCCCACCCCCAAACAATGACAACATTATATCTATATTTCAAGTTCACCAGTAGTGAGTCCTATCTTGAACTGGTTGGAGTGGTTGTGGAAAAACAAAAGCCTAGTAATCTAACCTATATGCTCCCTCCCTCTGAAGCACACTGTGGATATCACGCAATCTACAATGACAAATGTCACAGCTACTGGGAGTCACTCACCTGCTAGACTGCATTCTGAATATGACTGTCCCTCGTCCTTTCCCCCTCCTTGTGTGCTGTTGGGAGAGCCTTCCTCTCCAGCGCCTTGCTCTCTCACGCAGATTCTCTCCAGCACCATGCTACTCTCCCGCAGGTGTACAGGCTCCAGCTCAGGGATGTTTGGTTTAAAGTCCTCGGATTCTTCCTTCACTGGTTCCATGTGGTCAAAGTCTACTTTCGGGGGCTCTTGTTTAATTTCCAGTGCCTCTTCTTGTTTCACAGGAAGCAGTTCTTCTGTTTGGTAGATCTCCACTTCATTGTGCTCAGCTTTAATCTCAGAGTCCTCTGGCTGACTGCTGTCACACTGCACCTCACAGAGGGAAGCCAGCCCGGAGAATTCCACACTGAAGGGGACAGGTTCATGTTCAGGGAACTCCTCTTTAACTGGGATAGATTCCATCTTCACACTGTCCATGGCATCACACGGGACTGTGTTTAGTAGCTGCTAAAAAGGAAAAAAAAAAAAAACATTCCAACTGTTTATTTAAATACAGTGCTAATAAGACCATTCAAGAGGCCGACAAAATCTGGCCTTGATAGCAGGGATGGCTTTATTATGAAGGGACACAGAATTTCCAGTAATAAGCTTAAAACCAAAAGTTCACACAATTTAACTATTCCATCCATTCTTCATTTATGCAAGCTGTTTTAATATATTTGACGTGTGTGTGTGTGTGTGTGTGTGTGTGTGTGTATATATATATATATATATATGATTGATGATAGATGGATAGAGGCAGAATAGTGTTCTGCGATAACTCATTTCAGGAGCTTCGATACAATATGATGCATAGTATGATGCTTAAAAAACTTTGGATCTTAGGTCCATTACATGTTAAAGGCTGCCAAATCCCTTTTTTGCAAGTGCATGAGAGGCTAATACACAGTTAACAAGGCTACAGCGTGTAATGGACCTAAGATCCGAAGGATCGTGACAGTATTGAATATCATACTGTGCATCGTATTGTATTGAGGCTCCCAAAATGAGGTATGGCAGAACTCTAAACCTTTCTCTCATTATATATAAAGCCAGCTTCACTGCTGCACTGTTGTTCACATGGTACGGCAAGAAATGGCTTGATGAGGTTCCTGCTTGGAAAAATTAAACAACCAAATGAGCAAGACGGGCCAAAAAGACCTCCTCTTGTTTGTAACATTTCTTATTTTCTTAGCAACGCACATCCAACATAACCCCTCCATGAGTCTATACTGTTCAAATATTTCAGAAAGTAAAACAAGTAAATGGTATGAATGCTAAACTAGACTAACCTGATTGATTCATGTAATTTTTTTTTGACAAACAGTTAACAATTATGTTTAAAAAATATTTCTGGCAAAGAACTGCTTCTGACAGTACTAAACGCGC
This sequence comes from Polyodon spathula, assembly GCF_017654505.1. Lineage (NCBI taxonomy): Eukaryota > Metazoa > Chordata > Actinopteri > Acipenseriformes > Polyodontidae > Polyodon > Polyodon spathula. Next base: position 1,211,807 of record NC_054577.1, read on the forward strand.
TGCTCACGTACGCTATTCAATAGGGAGAAATTCAAAGTTAAGCATTATATTTAATTCAAAAATTTAATTTTTAAATGAAAATGTAAATCTTGTCAATTTCAATGAAATGGTCACCCAAAGCAAGGGGATTTCAGTCTGAAGCCCAAGTCAGTTAAAAGTCTGAAATGTATATAACACGGTGTTAGAACACTGGCCTAAGTATAAAAGTGTCTTTGTTAGATGTTCTCTGAGTTAACTAGCATGTTACCTAATTAACCTTTTGTCACCAATTATTGTAACAGGTGAGGGTCCATGATTACTATAAATATAGGTAGCATAGGCACAAGTTTGTCATTCCTGAATGAAAGGGAGCAGAAAATGGCAAAATACGCTCAGTTAAGCAAAGAAAAAAGACAGTCTGTAATTACTTTAAGAAATGAAGGTCAATCTTTAAGACAAATCGCAAGAACTTTGCAAGTGTCTGTAACTGCTGTGGCCAAGACCATCAAACAATTTGAAAAAACTGGCACTCATGAAGACCGAACAAGGTCAGGTAGGCCAAGGATGACCTCAGAATCAGAGAACAAGTTCATTCGAGTCACAAGTCTGCGAAACCGGCGATTAACTGCCCCTGAAATACAAGCTCAGCTAAATGCTACTAGAAGTACAAATGTTTCAACATCAACTGTTCAGAGGAGATTGCGTGAAGCTGGCCTAACTGGAAGAATTGCTGCAAAGAAACCATTGTTAAGAGTGCAGAATAAGAGGAAGAGACTTGCCTGGGCCAAAAAACACAGAAACTGGACATTTGAGGAGTGGAAGTCGGTCTTATGGACCGACGAGTCAAAATTTGAAATATTTGGGTCCAATCGCAGAGTATTTGTAAGATGCAGAGAGGGTGAGCACATGAGTTCTGCATGTGTGGTTCCCACTGTCAAGCATGGAGGAGGCAGTGTCATGGTCTGGGGTTGCTTTGCTGGTGATCTTTACCTGCTATCAAGGCAAAAGGTGGCTATTTTGAGGAATCCAAGATTTAGAGACGATTTTCAATTTTCTTGAACATTGCTTTGATACTCCTAGTGTTTTGTTTATTGTATATTGTAACATGTGTTTTCATTTTCAAGTATTTACAGAAACGTTTATGACGTAAAACATTGTCAGTTATGAAAAAAACCTAGTTTCCAGCAAGTGTACTCAAACTTTTGTCTGGTACTGTGTGTGTGTGTGTGTGTGTGTGTGTATATATATATATATATATATATATATCTATATATATATAGATATATAGATAGATAGATAGATAGATAGATAGATAGATAGATAGATAGATAGATAGATATTCAAAACAAGGAGATAGTCACAATACCTCTTTCAAAAAGTAATTAGCTTTACTTTCAGTTGGATCGGTAGCCTCTCACATTATCCCCAGCAGCAGTGTTGGAAGAATCCGACGTAGCTCTTTATATGAGCGAGCGTGACAAAAGCAGCCAAACTTCAAACATTTTTTAAACCGGTTCGGTTCTTTTGCATTATTTTTTTCCCCACTCCAGTTCAGCTCTGATTTTGAGAAAATAAAGCGGTTTGAACCGGTTCATGGTTCCGGTTCAGTTTGACTCCCTGGTTAAAACAGTCCTGCAATAAATCTTTGTGAACAGGGACATGATTTGCAGTGTATAATGAGTGACAGTCTAACCTGGGTCCAAACCAGGCTCATGTCTCCTGTTGAATTTGGGGTTCCTCTCTGCAAGTTTCGAGAAAAAGTTTCTCTCTGATGGCATCCCCTTTCCAAACTTTTGACTGGTACTAATATACATATATATATACGCTCACACATGAACGAAGGCTTGTGACAGAAACCGAATGATTCTTCGTGGTAAATCTCCTGTAAAGGGCTCTGGGCTGGTTGGCCTGACAATTCATTCCCAGGGTTTAAAGAAAATTGGATCTCTAGAAAGGGGGCAGAACCCCTGTATACTAACTCATCGACCCGGAAGGGTAATGATGTGGCAGCCGTGGATTGGAGGAGCGGCTGCAATCGTTTACCAAGGGCTCATGAGTGACGGTATTAATAGGGGACAGAGCGACGTGATCTGCTCCTTCATTCATGGTTAAGGAAATGACCCGGAAGGACCTGTGTGGTTATATCGTATGTCTTTATACCGTAGTCTTGTCTCCAATTGTTATTGGTAGATGGCTAACACGTTCTGGAGCTGTTGCCAGAGGCCAGCACAAACCTGGACATCACCTCACCTCTACCACAATATAAACTGTGTATGTATGTGTAATAATATATATATATATATTATACACACACATATACCAGCTTAAAATGGGTGCATTTGTGTTACTCTACCCACATACAAGGTATTCCATTGGTATGTATAAAATCACGTATGTGGCGATTATTTTTTTTAAAAACAAGCCCTGACAGCTCATAAGTACTGCACTTTTTAACTATCAGACAGAGCATTTACAGAATACTTACAAACCGCTATCAAAACCATGCTGCACGGATTAGTTTATTAACAATGTACGATTACATTATACCAAAACACGCTTTTATTTACAACGAAGGGAAAACATAATGCATGTTTTTGCTGACTTCATAAGCATTAGGGTGACACAGTATAAGTTCCCTTCATTGTAAATAAAAACGTGATTTGGTACCATTTAATTAACGCTAGTAATAAATTAATCATGGTTATCGCAGCAGTTCATGTATTGTGTAAATATTTCATGTCGTTATAAAGTACAATGATTATGAGGCTGTCAGGTCTTCAAAGATATCGGCACGTTGGCATTCAAACCAATGGAATAAAAAAACCCACAGTGCCGTATCTAGATATCCTGTTTACAACACACAATAATGCGCTCAGTGTCTGACACAAAGGGGTCCTACGAATTACCTCAAAGCACTAAAGTTACCACAAACGATCCTTAAACATAACCAGTGCATTTCACTCTTAGAAAATCACGCATGCTACATGCATACAACACAAATACATCATGTGAGGCTTTACACTATTATCAATGCTTAGTTCCATGATCTGTGTTGTATTAAAAGAAAATACACATTAATGAAGTAACGCGTAGTTCTCCTGGTTTATATAAACATGTTAAACACTTATGTTCTTGTTAAGTACTGCACTGAAACGCACTAAAGTACACCGGCTCAAATGATACAAATGCATTATTTCTTATGCTATCTGAAGACTGTGGCGATTGAAGACTGAAGACTTTGTGGCGATTAGTAGGAACGACACAGATTGTTGTAGCTTTTGCAAACAAGGTACAAGAGGGTGGTAAATACAGTACCAGTACACACACACACACACAAATAACACAATACGGTTTTTTTAGTTGTTTGTTTCTGTACACAAAAAGGCTTAAATCTCTGCACCGTGTTTACGTTTCTTTCTACACCAGCTGAAAGGCTTCTGTTGACATCCAAACACAACTGTTTTCATTTTTGTACACTGCAATTACACATCTTTTGAAACAATCTCACACCCACACGCCCCGTTTGCTCGTTTTCGACTCATTTCAGTTTATTTGTTGCATTTCACATTGCATCGGCCTTGCTCATTTTAACAAAGCCTGGGTCTGCAACACCCGCGTTTCGCGAACAGCAAAACTTTATTAAAAAAATAAATGCAACTTACTTTTTTTTTATCGTCCACGACTAGCAGTGACGTGGAACACTATTTCAATAATAATAATACAAATAATAAGAATTCCAAATGGATGAGTCGTGTTTTTTTTTTAAGTTTTGATGGTTGAAAAGCGTCCCTGCATTTCACATGTGAGCAGGCTGTTTGTGCGTGCCCGTGCGTGCCCGTGCGTGTGCGTACGTGCGCGCACTCACACTGACCCCTCCCCTACAAAGACTCTTCATCAATCAATCAATCAAAACGATTCATCAATTCATTCATCAAGGCGGGCACAGTGCCGTTTCTAGACATAAGCGGCCGCTTAGCCCCGCCTAGCAAAATAAACAAATAAATACATATATTTTCTTTTAAATGGATTTTCATAAATGATCACAGTGATCAGTTTTCAAAGAATTTACAGATTCTGATTGTGAGCGAGTCATGCCCAGGGTCATCATGGAACCATGCATCCTTCATGCATGCGCTAGGCACCTGCCCCCTGCGGCTGCATTGCTTCTGGTTCGTCTGCTAACGTTCTGTGGGGGGCGGCCTGTGCGCTAGGCAGCACCAGGACCTCTGCGACCGGTTTCCCCCGTCTGAAGTACTGTACTGCTTCCTATCGGCGATTTATATTGACAAAAGAACATTAGAATTGAGTGAGAAACCGTGTGCTAAACTCGATCAGTGCATGAGTCAGTGTCAGCACCAGTCCCGGTGTCAGCACCAGTTACCAGTCCCAGCAGTGTAAGGCAACTTAAGTAGCAGTGAATCAAATGCAAGTCAATAAAGGTATAAACCCATCTACTTATTACTATTGATGTTATATTCTTGTCCTTTTAAAATCACATATGTCTGACAGTGTGAATATGGTCATTTTAGGTTGCTGTGGTTTTGCTGGGAGACAATCAGTTTTAATCTTTCAAATAATATGGGTCATCAAATTTTAACATTAACATCATCACCCAAGGGACTTAATATTGCTTTGCAGTTTGCATGAACAGAATATTGCTTTGCAGTTTGCATGAACAGTCTCCAGGCTTTATAAGATGATAACTTTTACCTTTGTAACATGAACAGGATCTGCAAGAGGTTTGGTGTTTTTTTCTGAAAAGAGACTGCAGATAGCAGACTGTTTGGTTCAAATTACATGTACTGCTAACCATTGATAGAAATGTTGCGTCTACAAGCTTCTTGCCCAACATTGACTGCAAGCTAGCGAGATAACAATGCTGTGGACTAGAAGGGAACAGGCTCTAAAGACTTCAGAGAGATCGAAAGGGATAATGCCACTAGGATCAAAGGGGGTCGCAAGAAGAGGTTGTCACACTAGACTACACACACACACACACACTAAATTAACAGAATAAAGTGTTGTACCTTGACCATTGGTTAAGTGTCAGAGAAAGGGGAGGTGGACCATCTATACAGAAGGTTATTTAGTGTCATGCAAACATTGTAATGATGAGTATTCTGTTTTTCCTGTACCTGGGACCAGACTCCCTGCATATTTCAATAAACCTGGCAACTGATTGAAGAAAAGGACTCTGTGCATTTTCTTGAATCTACTTACTCACCATCTATTTTTTGTAAGTTACTTCATATATATATATATATATATATATATATATATATATATATATATATGCCTATAGAAAGTCTACACCCCCTTTCAAAATTTTCACCTTTTGTTGCCTTACAGCCTGGAATTAAAATGCATTAAAATAGTTTTTTTTTTCATTTATCTACACATCCTACCCCACAACTTCCACGTTAAATAAATATTCTAAAAATTTGTAGAAATAATAGCTTGGTTGGATAAGTGTCCACCCCCCCCCCCCCCCCTCCCCCCTCCTTGTAATAGCAATCCTAAATTAGCTCAGGTGTAACCAATCGCCTTCAAAATCACACACCAAGTTAAGTGGCCTCCAAATGTGTTAAATTGTAGTGATTCACAAGATTTCAGGATAAATTCAACATTTCCTGTAGGTTACCTCTGCTGGGTAGTGCATTTCAAAGCAAAGACTCAACCATGAGCACCAAGGTGCTTTCAAAAGAACTCCAGGACAAAGTTGTTGAAAGGCACAGATCAGGGGATGGGTATCAAAAAAATGCCTTGAATATCCCTTGGAGCACGGTCAAGGCAATTATTAAGATGTGGAAGGTGTATGGCACCACCAAGACCCTGCCTAGATCAGGCCGTCCCTCCAAACTGGATGACCGAGCAAGAAGGAGGCTGATCAGTGAGGCTACCAAGAGGCCAATGGCAACTTTACAAGAGCTACAGGCTGTTATGGCCAAGACTGGTCAAAGTGTGCATATGACAACAATATCCCAAGCACTCCACAAATCTGGCCTGTATGGTAGGGTGACAAGAAGGAAGCCATTACTCAAGAAAGCCCTCCTTGAATCCCATTAGGAGTATGCAAAAAAACAAACACTGTAGCTGGGATTCTGTCGCCATGTGGCAAAACGTTTTGTGGTCTGACGAAACAAATATGGACATTTCTGGCCTAAATGCAAAGAGTTATGTTTGGCTCAAACCCAACACAGCACATCACCCAAAGAACAACATCCCTACTCTGAAACATGGTGGTGGCATCATCATGTTATAGGTATGTTTCTCATCTATCCTGACTGGGGCACTTGTCAGGATAGAAGCAAACCATGAATGGAGTGCAGAGAAGTCCTTGAGGTTAACCTGCTGCCCTCTGCAAAAATGCAGAAACTGGGATGGAAGTTCACTGTTCAACATAACAACGACCCAAAGCACACAGCCAAAGCTACACTGGAGTGGCTAAGGAACAAAAATTAAATGTCCTTGAGTGGCCCAGTCAGAGCCCCGACCTAAATCCAATCGACAATGTGTGGCATGACTTGAAGATTGCTGTCCATCAACACTCCCCAAGGAACTTGACAGAGCTTGAACAGTTTTGTAAAGAGGAATGGTCAAATATTGTCAAATCTAGGTGTGCAAAGTTGGTGGAGACCTATCCCAACAGAATCCCAGCTGTAATTGCTGCCAAAGGTGCTTCCACCAAGTATTAACTTAGAGGGTGGAGACGTATTCAATTATGATCTTTCAGTTTTGTGTTTTTAATACATATTTTTTTTCTCAATAAAAACCTTTTTCCCCTTAACAGTGTGGAGTATGGTGTGTAGATAAGTGGAAAAAAAAATCCTCATTTAAATGTATGAAACTCTGAGGCACTGACACAACAAAATGTGAAAAAAGTTCAAGGGGGTGTAGACTTTCTATAGGCACTGTATATATATATATATATATATATATATATATATATATATATATATAATATATATATTAGTGGTAGTAGAGGTAGTAGAGGTTAGTGTACCTCCACGTGGTTGTTGATGGACCAACAACTTCCAAAAAGAAGAAGGTTTAGGCGATACTCCTTAGACGTATGAGGAACCCGGGCAGGGGGAGGGTGGACGTCCAGTATCTCAATTCATTCTGTTAAGCAAAAACGTTTTTTTGGAAAGAATGTACGACGACTTCAATGGACTGAATTGCTGAGTTAACCTGACTTAAAAACAAACCTGACAAGTGGTTTTCTCTACCTTTTGTTGGACTCTTTGAAGATTAGGGAGTTGGATCAACAACAACACGGCAAAATATAATCAATACAAGGTAGTGTGCCTGCCTATATATTATATATTATACTCATATATATATATACACACACACACACACACACACACACACACACACATATATATATATATATATATATATATATATATATATACACATATATACACATACACACACACACACATATATATATATATATATATCATTGTCATAGTACTAGTGTAACCCATCTATTCAAGCCTGTACTACTTCTACAGGCTTGCACTGAAAATTGCCTGCATATACTGCAGGTGACAGTAATATTAAAGACCTCCCTGTTTTATGACGCTTGCTGTCAATTAAAGTCTCTCTAATGCCCCACTCGATAGTTGTGCACGTGATACTGGGAGTGTGTGATAGGAGTCGCCTTTGACTGATCGGGGCGTGCAGGGTGCGTGCTGTCTGGGAGTAAAAAGGAGAGAGAAGACGTGGAAGAGATCGGAGGAACATAAGAACATAAGAAAGGTTACAAATGAGAGGAGGCCATTCTGCCCATCTTGCTCGTTTGGTTGTTAGTAGCTTATTGATCCCAGGATCTCATCAAGCAGCTCCTTGAAGGATCCCAGGGTGTCAGCTTTAATAACATTACTGGGGAGTTGGTTCCAGCTTCCCACGATTCTCTGTGTAAACAAGTGCCTCCTATTGTCTGTTCTGAATGCCCTTTTATCTAATCTCCACTTGTGACCCCTGGTCCTGGGTTTTTTTTTTTCAGGTCGAAAAAGTCCTTTGCTTGAATCAAATCGCATTCAAAACTGAATACATTCCATTCTTTTAGGCTGTCTGCATATGACATGCCTTTTAAACCTGGAATAATTCTGGTCGCTCTTCTTTGCACTCTTTCTAGAGCAACAGTATCCTTTTTGCATCAAGGTGACCAAAACTGAACACAATATTCTAGATGAGGTCTTACTAATGCATTGTACAGTTGTAACATTATGTCCCTTGATTTAAATTCAACACTTTTCACTATATATCTCGTTGGCCTTTTTTATAGCTTCCCCACATTGTCTAGATGAAGACATTTCTGAGTCAACATGAACGCCTAGGTCTTTTTAATAGACTCCTTCTTCAATTTCAGTATATCCCATATGGTATTTTTATGCAATTGCCTGCGTGCAGTACCTTACACTTTTCTCTGTTAAATGTTGTTTGCCATGTGTCTGCCCAGTTCTGAATGCTGTCTAGATCATTTTGGATGAACTTTGCTGCTGCATCAATGTTTGCCACTCCTGTTTTTGTGCCATCTGCAAATTTAACAAGTTTGTTTACTATACCAGAATCTAAGTCAGTAATGTAGATTAGGAATAGCAGAGGACCTAATACTGATCCCTGTGGTACACCGCTGGTTACCACACTCCATTCTGAGGTTTCTCCTGTAAAAAGTACTTTCTGTTTTCAACATGTTAAACTGCCTAATCCATGTACATGCATTTCCTTGAATCCTGACTGCTTTCAGTTTGAGAATGAATCTTTTATGCGGGACTTTATCAAAAGCTTTCTGGAAATCTAAGTAAACCATGTCATATGCTTTGCAATTATCTATTATTGATGTTGCATATAGTGTTACCATATATGTAATTTTCCATTTTGGATCTTATTATAGTTTCCATAAGTTTACATATAATAGAAGTCAGGCTTATTGGTCTGTAGTCACCTGGTTCAGTTTTGTTTCCCTTTTTGTGGATCGGTATTACGTTTGCAATTTTCCAGTCTGTCGGTACCACCCCTGTGTCAAGAGACTGCTGCATGATCTTGGTTAGCGGTTTGTAAATTACTTCTTTCATTTCTTTGAGTACTACTGGGAGGATCTAGTCCCTTTAACACCTGCCTCTGTGTTGCCTGTATCCTCCTTTGCAAAAACTTGTGAAAAGTAATCATTTAATATTTTTGCTATTTTTTTTTCTTTGTTTATGATTTTGCCATTTGTATCTCTTAGACATTTAACCTCCTCTTTCAATGTTCTCTTGCTGTTATAATAAAGCATTTTGGAATTGGTTTTAGCTCCCTTAGCAATGTTCATTTCTATTTCTCTCTTGGCCTTTCTAACTTCCTTTTTGACTTGCGTTTGCAGTTCCGTGTACTCTTTTGTGTACTTTGTTTTTGGTCCCTTTTAAATGTGCTGTAAAGTGACTTTTTTCGCTGAATATTTTTTTTAGATTTAGATTGGTCTACTTTTCAGATGTAACTGTTTTGCGCTTCTAGTACTACATTTTTAAAAAACAGCCATCCTTTAGTGTGTTGAATGGAGAGCGTGTTGAATGCACAGTATTCATTACAAATGCTGGTCCATTTGAAAACAGTTTGAAAACAAACAGAATTGCACTGTTCCTGTGGTTACCAACCTGTGGTTCTTGCAAAAACCCATTTCTATGCTTTAACCATGTGATGTATAATTATAAGATATGTATGTAGTTTGCATTTACTCCCTTTACCTGTTTTCTTTTATTACTGGTGTGTTTATAAATTCATTATAGTTCAACTCCCTCTGATGCAATTCCAAGCATGGCCTTCAAAGCCACCGTTAACTGAAACACATTTCTAATGTGAAACAAATACTAACTCAATAACTTGCACATTATGAAGACACATGTGTCTTGTCAGAATTACAGTCTACTGCATTGAATATTCCTAACTCGGTTGGAAGGACTAAATTTAAAAAAAAAAAAACCCTAAAAAACATTAAAACAACAGTTTTAGTACTTTCATATTCAACAGTATAAAATATGTGCTACAGTGGGATAGAGGACTATATCTATTTCCTTACGTTTTTGGAGAGGTTGGATGCATATAGTTACAGAAGTTCATGTGAAACAGAGAGAGACTATATTTGCAGCGTGACTTGTGAACTATATCATAGCGTGAATGATCGATTTCAGCTCCATGTTTTTATATGGGTTTGTTCAGACAGGTTTCATATCTCACAAGACTATATGCCAAAAATTCTATTAACAACACCTCTGAAAATGTGTACAGCCTATTCTTGACGCCATCATATTTAACCAAAATACTATAAAACCCATCGACTGTGTGCCATCAACCCAATTAAATTTCACTACAGCTCATCAGAAGGGGTATCATCCTGTACATTTTTAATTTTTCAAATTGCACCCCGCCCACCTCATCTTCCGGTGTTTTTTTTTTTTTATTTATATGTACATCGAGCAAAGTTGGTGAATAAAAAATTGCATTAGAAATGGATAGATTAATTTGCTACACAAGGCAACTGTTGCAGGGACCAGCACTGGCAGTTACATTTGCTGCAGCCCCAGTGCATTACACCGTGTAACACATTTTTTATTTTTTTTTGTTCCTGGGTAGTAAGTGTTATTTCCTAATTGCTTATGCCTCAAAAGTATACAACATGGCTATTAATCCCCACAAACTTTGCTTTTGTGACCAGGACAGTAATATTTCAAAATATCACTATTTCCAATGGGAAAACAGGCAAATGTGTGTCTTTTCATTCACATAAAGTCAGAAAAAAACAACACATGAATCCAAATTAACATGTATTTATACTAAATACAAAAATGACTACAAAAGATTTAGAAGTGAGTAGTTTTTCGAGATTTACAATTATACTGTAAGTACAGTATAATCGTAAATCTCGAAAAACTACTCACTTCTAAATGAACTTTGCCATCAACAATTTTCAATGGCAAAATGACAGTATTCCTTGCTGACAAGGTAGCAAAGATTCAAGCCCAGGAATCTCATTCAGTCAGGTACATTATATAAATACTTTACTTTCTACAAGCACTTGTACATGCACACATAACTAGTTTCAAAATGCATGACAAATCATCCATTAAAGAAATCCAAACTCCAAGGTGGTCCCTACATTGAAAAAGGTTGGGAACCACTGCACTAGTCCACAGTCACTTCTTGACCCTATTTTGAAAGAGATGGCAGTCTGAGGACAGGCGTTCAGACTTCTCCAGTACATCACAGATTTCGTGAAAAAGATTACATTCAAGCTTGGCCAAATCCTATAATTTATACAATGACCTGTATTCATAAAACTTACCGTCTCCTTTATCGTGCCAGCGATAGCGTTTAACATGACAGTACTTCATTGGGTGATGCATAAACGGCGTTTACCGTCAAAAAACAACCACTCCTCGTGACGTTAGAATAATATGCCCTTAGAGACCAATTCTCATTAGCATATTATTTGTCTGATTAATAAATCTCTATTGTGCAGTTAATTGACTCTTAACTTCGTCATAATTAACATGTGCCTCAGATCAGGTGGAGAATGAAATGCATGTTAACAGTAACATTTACTGGCATAATTTCTGCATTTTAGAACACGTATTTAAGCCAATATTACAAATAAAGTAGTCTATGTTTAATTATCCAGTAATTAAGTATTTTGTTATCTGTAACACATACATTAAATTGCATTCTTAACTTGTCTGAGCAGGATAGGTTACTTACACATTTGTAGCCTATTGTTGCTTTAAGAAAATGCTAGGCTTCGGTGTGCTTGTGTGGACTGTACATCCAGAAGAGGGAGATATCTTTATCAGAAGAGTGAGTAGACCACGCAGTTTTGAGTTGCGACTTTCTCCCTATTTCTGTGATCTTGTGAGTCGTAGCAGGTACGATTTTACAGGAGCACAATCATTCACCTTTTGGAGAACAAACATGTACTGAAGAGTCTGCTAGAAACATGGCAGACCTGGATTAACTCATGAGGAGGATTCTGATGCTGTATTAACTCAATGCATGAGTAAGAGTCTGATGTTAGTGAGTTTTGCAGGGCTAATAAATCTCTTACAGCTGTGGCCAAAGGTTTTGCATTACCCAATACAATGAAGTAATTTTGCTTCATAAAGTCGCATGAAACTTGCTGAATAATGTTACATTAACGTATTGAATTACACACCGCTTTGTAGTTTTCTATTAACGAAAAACTGACAAATTAAAAAATGTGACATTTAGAAAATCTAGCATGAAATACTGTATTACTTATGGCTTCTGGTACAGACTATTTTGTAGTTGCTTTGATTAGATGATGTTAAATTAAATATTAAAATTATGTTTTAACAGATTTTTAATTTTTTTTTTTATTGTCTCAATGCTAAAATTCTAGGTGATGCAAAACTTTTGGTCATAGCTGTATTGAAAAATACATTTGTGTCTTACACTTAGTTTAAAAAGTTGTACTTAATAGATAAGTAATATATAGCGTTTTCTAATCCCGTTTCGCTATGAACCCAAGTAGTATTGTGTGACAGGCAGTATTTTTAGATCTAACTATTTATTGATTTAGTTTAAAAGTAACCTTTTTGTATGGTAAGGTGCACTGTATGAGAAACAGCTTTGAGATGTTATTGTATTTGAATGAATTGTGCAGGGATTTGCAATCTGATGGAATACAGTAACAGATAAGAGCCTAGGTGATTTTTCTGCCATTCAACAATGAATTGTATTTGAATGTAATTGTGCAGTGCTGTCACACAAAAGTTTTAAACAGGACATTATGAGTAAAATAACTGGATTTTGCTGAGGCTCCAGTGCCTTCTATACCCTCTTGTGCGCTGCAAAGGACACACGTGCTAACATTACAGGATCCTTTTTCTCTCAACCAAAAGTAAAATCTTATTAACTGTAACACCACATTACATTTCTGGTGTTTACAGTTCTTTCAGGAAGGCACGTGCATATAAGCTATATAAAGGTCATCATTATTGTAATCAAAAAGCGTACACTGCACCTCTCACTCGTGTCCAGCACATTGTCTTGGAAATATATATATACACTAATAATTACTTAATTTAAAAAAATAAAGTACATATTGTGTTGAAAGAAAAAAGGGACAATTGGATGGGTTCTTAAGCACTTTATAATATCTATAGAAAAAAAGGACACCATTGTAAAAATAAGATTTTTTTTTTTTTTTTTTTTTTCTAAAAAAATCACTTGGTCCTGAAAGGGTTAATTGTACAGTCAAGCCTCATTAGAACTCTGATTACACAGTTTAACAAGGTCCCAGTCTAGCACTGGACACATAAATCCCTTGCAAAATCTATAGACACCCCCCCTCCCCACACACAAATGTTTATTTCAATTACCATACTCCATTTCAGCCTACCGTAAAACTTAAAATAATCGCCGGTCTCTAAGACACACCGGGGCTGCTGGGAAATACGGTAAATAGACAGCGGGTATGTTTTAAACGCTGGGTTATGAATAATATAATGCGCGTCATACTGAGTGTTTCAGCCAATGCACACACATGCTGTACTGCAAGCAGATCAATTTGTTTTTAGCAATGAAGAGACCCTGAGCCTCAGGATGAATGATAGAAAACGGAATTGAATTTATTTTAAGGGACACGTAATGCACAAAGTTTCATTTAAAACCAGCTGTTTAAAAGCTTTTTTGAGCGTGCTGAAAGTAAGCCAAATACAAATTTGAAAATACAAATTTTTCGATATTTACAGGGTTACATTTTTTTCGTATGCCTGCAGTTTTGCAATGAGGATTCGTTGCTGGTCAATTTTTCATCGATTGTCCATGCTTACCAGTGTAGACGTTTTGAGAGTGAAGAATGAATATAATATGTGTTAATAAAGATGATATGTATGATTTTATTAATTTTATTTTTATTGTGCTGCAAGCCTACCTTAATACACGCTTGTTTACCAATATTTACAGGGCTGTCTAGTGGATTATTATTATTATTATTATTATTAATAATAACAGTGGTAAATGCAATTGAGCTTTGCAATACAGATTCGTTCTCCTGCTTGTTCCTTTTTCCAGAATTTTGCATATCCTTGTTTACCAATATATAAAAAAATGATCTCTCTCTCTCTCTCTTTGTTTATACTTGGGGGGTGTACAATACAAACTGTTATTACCCACTGACACAACCTTAAATGATGTTGCTGGAATGTTGTAATTTACTTGTGTCGTTTCTATACGGTTGTGTGCAGGCAGCTTTTTCAAGATTGCATCTGAAGTATTAGCAGATGTTAGTGACCTTACACAATAAATGCAGAGTCTCAAATAGTCGCTGGTCTCCAATAGGCGCCGGGGCTATTGGCAAATATAGTTTACGGCATATTTTTCTGCTCTGTAATGATAGCTTAATCCATTAATAGTAATTCATTGTAATTTGTCACAGAGTGTAAAACCTGTATGCTTTTCTGTACCTAAGATCCGTACACATGCTTGCTACATTTGTATTAGTTGGGACAGTTAAAAAGCTAAATTAAAAGCAGGGACAATGCACAGTGCAAAGCTGCAGGTTGCACAATATTCAGTCATAGGACAGTATCATTTTTTCATTCGTTTTACAAACGAGAAGAATTTACAAAGTCAAATGATCCAGCTGATTGCCCAGTAAGTGCAGTCTCACCTCTGGATGCTATACACCGAGTCAGGATACTCATTCCAATCAATTTATTTACCTTCAGTTTAATCAAGTTTAAATGCTAAACCCTGAAATTTACCACACTGAGTTATCGATTCCTCCTGACTCGTATAGCAGGTAAGCTGCAGAATAGCCTCCTTTCTGCACATTCCTGCTCCCAGGCACTGACTGCATTGACAGCCTGGTTAAACTAGAGACATGTTCACATCACCGCCCACTTTCTCAAGTGCATCTTTACCATGAGTGAAAAGTCCCATTGAACAGGCGCTTTAGGGTTTTTGTCCTCTTTGAATTCGCTGGTGCTTTCTCCGGCCTGCTGAATCTCTGAAACTCTTCCCCCAGTCAGAGCAGAGATACGTTTTTTCTCCTGTGTGAGTGCACTGGTGTTTTCTCAGGTGTTGTGCCTGTCTGAAACTCTTTCCACAGTCAGAGCAGAAATATGGTTTCTCTCCTGTGTGAATTAGCCAATGTGTTTTCAGCTGTTTTGAATGCGTGAAACACTTCCCACAATCAGAGCAGCGATACGGTTTCTCTCCTGTGTGAATTTGCTGGTGTTTTTTCAGGTCTCCTGAATGTCTGAAATTCTTCCCACAGTCAGAGCAGCGATACGGTTTCTCTCCTGTGTGAATTCGCTGGTGTTTTTTCAGGTCTCCTGAATCTCTGAAATACTTCTCACAGTCACTGCAGAAATATGGTTTCTCTCCTGTGTGAATACGCTGGTGTCTTTTCAGGTATTCTGACAATCTGAAACGGTTCCCACAGTCAGAGCAGAGATACGGTTTCTCTCCTGTGTGAATTCGCTGGTGTACTTTCAGGGTATCCGATTCCCTGAAACACATTCCACATTCAGAGCAGCGATACGGTTTCTCACCTTTGTGAATAAGCTGGTGTCTTTTCAAGTGTGCGGAATGTCTGAAACTCTTCCCACACTCTCAGAGCAGCAATACGGTTTCACTCCTGTGTGAATTCGCTGGTGTTTTTTCAAGTGTTCTGAACGTCTGAAACTCTTCCCACAGTCAGAGCAGGGATACGGTTTCTCTCCTGTGTGAATTCGCTGGTGTGCTTTCAGGATATCAGATTCCCTGAAACACATTCCACAGTCAGAGCAGAGATATGGTTTCACTCCTGTGTGAATTCGCTGGTGTTTTTTCAAGTGTGCTGACACTCTAAAACTCTTCCCACAGTCAGAGCAGGGATACGGTTTTTCTCCTGTGTGAATTTGCTGCTGGATTTCAAAATGCCCTAACTGGGTGAGACCTTTCTTACAGTCAGGATATTCTCCACTGCCCATCCTCGCTTTAGCTGCTGGACTGAAACCTGGAAAACATGAACAGGAAAGAAAGTATGAGGGACTGCCTGTTATGGCATGTGACTGGGTGGTGGAGTGGATTAAAGCAGGTGAATTTCAGCTGTGGAGGCTTCCACTGGGGGTTACATCAGTTTAGAAAAGCAAACAAACTTAAAACCAAAGCAAAGTCAGTAAAGACTGATGCTGGTGAAACCGAGCCCCGAGATCAAAAACTGACTTCTAATTTCTCCAGTAATGTTTCAGGTCTATTTCCCACCCCACCCCCAAACAATGACAACATTATATCTATATTTCAAGTTCACCAGTAGTGAGTCCTATCTTGAACTGGTTGGAGTGGTTGTGGAAAAACAAAAGCCTAGTAATCTAACCTATATGCTCCCTCCCTCTGAAGCACACTGTGGATATCACGCAATCTACAATGACAAATGTCACAGCTACTGGGAGTCACTCACCTGCTAGACTGCATTCTGAATATGACCGGCCATCTTCCTTTCCCCCTCCTTGCATGCTGTTGGGAGAGCCTTCCTCTCCAGCGCCTTGCTCTCTCACGCAGATTCTCTCCAGCACCACGCTACACTCCCGCAGGCGTACAGGCTCCAGCTCAGGGATGTTTGCTTTCAAGTCCTCGGATTCTTGCTTCCCTGGTTCCATGTGGTCAAACTCTACTGTCAGACACTCTTGTTTAATTTCCAGGCCCTCTTCTTGTTTAACAGGAAGGGGTTCTTCTGTCTGGGGGATCTCCAATTCATTGTGCTCAGCTTTAATCTCAGAGTCCTCTGGCTGACTGCTGTCACACTGCACCTCACAGAGCTCCTGTTTAACGGGGAGGGAAGCCAGCCCAAAGAATTCTGCACTAAAGGGAACAAGTTCAAGTTCAAAGAGCTCCTCTTTAATTGGGACAGATTCCATCTCCACACTGTCCATGACATCACACAGGGACTCTGTTTAGTAAAAAAAAAGAAAAAAACATTCCAACCATTTATTTATTTAAATACAGAGTTAATAAGGCCATTCAAGGGAACGACCAAATCTGGCCTTGATAGCAGGGGTGGCTTTACTATTGAAGGGATGCAGAATTTCTTGTGATAAGCTTATAACACCAAAAGTTTGCACAATTTAACCATTCCATATATATATTCATTTTAGATTTCATTTATGCAAGCTATATCTAATATGTTTGTTTTTGTTTTTTAAGTTAAACACACACACACATATATATGTGTGTGTGTGTTCTGTGATACAAGCTTATTTGCTTATATAAGCAAATAAACTTCAAATCCCTTTTTTGCAAAGTGCATAAGAGGCTAATAAACAGTTAATAATGCTACAGCATGGTGGAATGCTTGCTAACTATATATGGTATACGAATGGTAGTGTGCTGCCCAATAAAATGTGTTTTCCTGGTGCAGACAGACAATGACGGACACACAGCGCTATCAGGCGAGTGACTTATTTACAATATTTACACAGTTCTTTAGTTCACCTTGTCTTGTACGGGCAACTAAATAAACTCACTTTATGTCCCTCTGTAGACTAATTCAGGATCACAAGTGAGTATTGATTGGAGCCCCCTCTGGTGGAGCCGGTCAGGAACACAGGTGAGTAGTGGCCAATAGCTCCCTCTGGTGGAGCCGGTCAGAAACACAGGTGAGTAGTGGCCAATAGCTCCCTCTGGTGGAGCCGGTCAGGAACACAGGTGAGTAGCGGCCAATAGATCCCTCTGGTGGAGCAAGACAGGAACACAGGTGAGTAGCGGCCAATAGCTCCCTCTGGTGGAGCAGGACCAGACCGCATGGAAGTCTGTTTGCTTGCTTGTCGCCAGAGTGTCCCACTGGAACAACAGGGTTGTAAGTTTCCGCAGAAGGGCATGCCGCGTCTGAGTCGGTAAAGTGACGCAGGATCTCTCCCGACACGAGCGCTCTGGGCAGCACCCTGTGCAGCAGATACCTGACAGTCTGGGTGCAACGCTGCAGGGTCTGTAGGTGGAAGGTATGCACCAACTCTTGTCATCCCTCGGCTAGAGGGAGGCACAGAACTCCAACAGAGACCCAATGCTTTCCGACCAGGAAGTCAGCCAGTTTCCCCTGGACCCCGGCGACTAACTCAGGGGGCTGAAGGAAAGTAATTTCAGTAGACCCGACCACGACCTCAGTCTCGCAACAACCCTGTCTTCCAACTCCACCCAGCTGGCTGGGGCCGAGGTCTCCGCGGCACTCAGATGGACTCCCAGATATTTTAAGTTGTTCACGCTCCACTGGAATTCCTGGAGCAAGACAGGAAGGGAGTCCACCCGCCAGGGACCAACTAGTAACCCAGAGCATTTGTTTCAGTTGATCCTGGCAGATTAAACACTCTGGCTGCTCCGCATCCTCTCCAGATCGGAATTCACCAGGAGCACGTAATGCCGACAGGTCCACCCCTCATGTCCGGCATGCCGAGCACCATCCCCGTGAGCCTCCTGTGAAGGAGGCAGAGAAAGGGCTCGATGCACAGCGCGTACAGTTGACCGGACAGAGGGCATCCTTGACGTACTCCTCTCCTGAACGCGAAGGGTGTGGTTGGGGACCAGTTAACCTTTAAAAAAGGCACTCAGCAAAGGCATACAGCATCCGGAATAGGCCGATGAAGCACGGCACGAAT
The DNA here is from genome assembly GCF_017654505.1 of Polyodon spathula. NCBI lineage: Eukaryota > Metazoa > Chordata > Actinopteri > Acipenseriformes > Polyodontidae > Polyodon > Polyodon spathula. The sequence goes on from NC_054577.1 coordinate 1,230,424, forward strand.
CCGAATGCTTGCTGTGTTCTGAAGAGATACTTGTGATCCACCCAGTCAAACACCTATTCCTGATCCAGAGACAGGAAGGTGACCGACCTACCGGCCCTCCTGCAGTAGTGCCACAGTTCCTGAACCAGCAAGATGTTGTCAAATATCATCTGGTTCTGGACAGTGAAAGACTGGCTGGGGCGGATCACATCTGCCAGCATGGACTTGAGCTTCAGGGAGGCGGCCTTGGCCATGATTTTGTAGTCCATGCACAGCAGCAAGACCGGACGCCATTTTTTAAGGCAGCAGAAATCCCCCTTCTTGGGCAGCAAAGTAATCACTGCCCTTTGCACAGAAAAGGGGCATCTCACCGATCTCGTAGGCTTCCACCAGGACCAGCGCAAAGGCAGGCCTCAGCAAGTCCCAGAACTTCTTGTAGAACTCCACGGTCAGCCCGCCGATTTGTTGTAAGGCATCACATGGAGGGTATCTGAGCATGGCCAGGGTCAGCTGGCCCTCAAACTTGTCCCTGATGCCCTCGCCGAACGTGGGAAGCCCATCCCACAGAACCGACAGTGTTGACTGGATCCGGAGAGAAGAAAGCAGAGTAGAAAGCTCTGGCCCTCTCATTCACACGCTCTGGATCCGTCAGAAGAGAGCTGTCATCTACCAGGATGCAGGTGATGTTTGCTTGCTCTTCTCCTCGTACGCGCTCTGCTCGAGTTGGTCCCCGCGAGCTAGCTGGCTCTCCAGATCGAGCAGCTGCCTTTCCATCCACTTGATCCATGAGACAAACATGCCACCAATAGTGAGACCCCTCTCAGTAGCTGTGTTCGCGGTGGCCTCCGGTTTCAGGATGAACACAGCTTTCCCATACATTTTGGAGGCCGTCACGATGGCAGATGGCTCCACCACCTTCGCCATGGCCTTGACAAAGGCTTCTATTGAGAGGGAGTCTCTCAGGAGGCACCTGACCCTTTGCTGTGGCAAACCTTAATTCAGGTGCACAAAATGACCTTAACGAGCCACACAATTAGTTGAATGGCCTCTGCCTCTGTGAAATATTGGTGGTTCTCATGATTTCAGAATAAAAATACCTGAGGAAACTTGTGAGGAATGCCACTGTGATGCCATCGACAACTGTGAAAGAGCTACAGCGTTCAATGGTTGAGATGGGAGAAAATGTCGACAGTATCCAGAACACTTCACAAAAGCATCCTGTATGGCAGGGTTGCAAGAAGGAAGCCATTACTAAAAATAAGCCATCTCAAAGCCTGCATGGAGTTTGCAACAAAGCACCCGAGTGATCCTACAAAAATATGGCAAAAGTGGTCAGATGAGACCAAATTGAACTTTTTGGTCTAAATGCCAGGCGTTACATTTGGCTCAGACCCAAACCAGCACATCTCCCAGTCAACACCATCCCTACAGTCAAGCATGGTGGTGGCAGCATTGTGCTATGGGGATGCTTCTCCTCAGCAGGGATTGGAAAGCTTGTTACGATTGAAGGAAAAAAGGATGAAGCAAAGTACAGGCAAATACGGGAGGAAAACCTGTTTCAGTCTGTAAAGACTGGTGCGAAAATTCACCTTTCAGCAGGACAATGATCCAAAGCACAAGGCCAAAGCTACACTGGGGTGGCTTAAGAATAAGAAAGTGAATGTCCTTGATTAGCCTAGTCAAAGCCCTGACTTGAATCCTATTGACAATCTGTGGAAAGACTTGAAAACTGCTGTCCATAAGAAACTTGAGAGAGCTTGAGCAAATCTGCCAAGAAGAAAGGGCACAAATTGCACCAAGCTGGTGTGCAAAGTTGGTAGAGACTTACCCAAATAGACTCATGGCTGTAATTGCTGCCAAAGGTGCCTCTACCAAATATTGAGCTGACGAGTCTGAATACCTCTGCAAATCAAGTTTTGAATAAAATATTAAGTTAAAAAAAATGTATGCATAGCCTGATAATCAGTAAAAATTAAACATTTTTAGGAACCCCTGCAAACAAAACAAAGAAAAGATTAATAGGGGCCAGACACACACATTTATAACACATACAATGTACTACAACATAATGAGCAGGCTGCATTCAAAGATCATATGAGTTAATCCCAGGGACGTGAGGGCCCTATGCTAACTCATATTCTAGGGGTCCTATCCATATTATGGTGAATGGTGTTAGTGGCATATTGGTTAATCCAGCCCAGAGAGTGCGAGCGGAGTGGGGAGCAGAGTGGGGAGCAGAGTGGGGAAGCTGCTGGAGCTGAGCCCGGAGCGGACATTTCCAGCCTGCTCTTTCACAGGACTAAGAAGAGCTGAGCACGGTTTGGTTTGTCTTAAAGACCACGTTCAGCAATGGAGTTTGCACAAAAACAAAGAAAAAGGTGACAAATGCAGATGCACTTTTATATTTTGCAGACCTGAGAATTGCATTTTAAAAAAATTTTAATATTCAATGTGACTGGCGTTGCATATAATTCATTATGGTCATGGGTTTTGTAGAAACTAATATTATAGTCCCATTCCATCTATATATACAGGATTCTATCTATCTATCTATCTATCTATCTATATATATAAACTGCAGTGCCATATAAAAACAAACATCAGTGTGTCCACCTGTCAACAGCTATTACACAGCCTATACTGTTCTTATACAGTTCTATGATTATGCCTCAATACTTTATATTTTCTGCACTCTTACACTACAGGGTGGTCTGTTAGCTCCGTTGAGGCCGACTTGTGTCGTGGGTTGCTTTGCGCTCCTGGCATATTCAGCTACAAGCAAGCCCAGTATAAAGCTAATTTGACATGAATCATATGCAGTTTGAAATCTGTGAGTGCACCCTACACAGCACCATAGGAACCCATTAAAAACCTATTCATTGCAAGATTAACTTTTACTTTATTTTCAATGTACACGTTTTGTTTCAATACTAATCAATAATAATGAGACAGCATCTTCAAACTTTATTGGATAAAGTCTCTGAGCACTTTGTCCGTTTTTTTCTTTGCTGATCATAGCTGGGTATTTTTAAATTTTTTACCCAAGCTATGTGATTATAATAAGGACGACTAAATAGTATTCCTTTCTGAATGTACACTCTTGTAAGTTCTGAGTTCATACAGGGACAGCACAATTTTGTTAGAATTCACAAACCACAACACAATGTGCTTTTCTTACACAAAACTGTATTTAGCCCCGACTGCACTTTTTAACTATCAGATGAAATATTTACAGAATACTTACAAACCGCTATCAGAACCATGCTGCACGGATTAGTTTATTAACAATGTACGATTACATTATACCAAATCACGCTTTTATTTACAACGAAGGGAAATAATTATGCATGTTTTTACTGACTTTATAAGCATTTCGGTGACTGTATAAGTTCCCTTACGTTCTAGCCAAAACTGTAGATAGGTATTTAGTTCTGCCATAGACTTGTTTTCCCTAGATTAGTACAAATATTTAATCAAACCAAACCAAACAAAAAATGTCACTCAAAACTAGAAGGCATATTTTACATTTTCCCCAATAAACAAAAACAACAAAAAAAAGCATGTTTTAAAACAGCGCGGTGTCTACACATCCTGTTTACAGCCTCGTTAATGGGCGCGCAGTGTAGGGAGTGATTGCAGTCTGTGTCGACAAAGGGGTCCAATACTAATTACACACCGACACCACACAATATTGCAACCCTTGTTACTATTAGAAATGTTCTTCTTGCAAAGTACTGCAACGCAATAAGTACATCGTATATATATATATATATATATATATATATATATATATATATATATATATATATATGTGTGTGTGTGTGTGTGTGTATTGTTGTTTGCGCTATTTAAGGACTTTGTGGTATTTGTGGCGATTAGTAGGAACGACATAGATTGTTGCAGCTTTTGCACCCGAGGTACAAGAGGGTGGTAAATGCAGTACCAGTAGACACACACACACACAATAAAATAACACTATGTACACTGAAGGTTTGAATGATTCAAAAGTTTCCGACAGAAACCATTTTCTCTGCACGGTGTTTACTTTCTACACAGCTGAAAGGCTTTTGTGTAGATAAAAATCTTTTCATTTGTGTACACTAGTTGTAGCTCTTTTCAAACACACACACACACACACACACACAACATATATATATATATATATATATATATATATATATATATATATATATATAGATAGATATAGATATAAACAACGTTGCGTCATTTTGGATTTATTTACCAGCGCCTTTCAGTTTATTTGTTACATTTTAAATTGAATCGACCTTGTTGGTTTTGTACACAAAGCCTGGCTCTGCAACACGCGCGCGTCGCAAACAACTAAACTTTATTTAAAGAAAAAAAATGTAACTTACTTTTTTTTTTATCGTCCACGACTAGCAGTGACGTGCAAGACCATTAAAATAATAATAATTCAAATGGATGAGTCGATTTTCTAACTTCTGAGGTTTGATAAACGTCACTGTGTCTTTAAAACGCCTGGTAAGGATGCTGCAAGCTGGAGCAATGCCTGAATTATTGTTTCTCCTGTCCGAGCCGGTACGTGTACGTGTGCGTGTGCGTGTGCGTGTGCGTGCACACTGACCCCACCCCTGCAAAGACGCCCATTAGAGCGCCATTGCTAAACACTCACGATACTGAAACAGGGTTTACAGGGTCTCTCGCAGTCCATCTCGGTTCAATAACACAAACCAATACAAGATTCTTCATCCCCATAAACGTGTGCAACCACCTTTCCAATCTGTGGCTGCCACGCTGTTTCCCTTCCGGGACAATGCTTTATTGCGCTACCATCCCATTCCCATAGTTAAAATCAACAATCACCCTGTCTCATTCCCATAGTTAAAATCAACAATCACCCTGTCTCATTCCCATAGTTAAAATCAACAATCACCCTGTCTCATTCCCATAGTTAAAATCAACAATCACCCTGTCTCATTCCCATAGTTAAAATCAACAATCACACTGTCTCATTCCCATAGTTAAAATCAACAATCATACTGTCTCATTCCCATAGTTAAAATCAATCACACCGTCTCATTCCCATAGTTAAAATCAACAATCACCCTGTCTCATTCCCATAGTTAAAATCAACAATCACACTGTCTCATTCCCATAGTTAAAATCAACAATCACACTGTCTCATTCCCATAGTTAAAATCAACAATCACACTGTCTCATTCCCATAGTTAAAATCAACAATCACACTGTCTCATTCCCATAGTTAAAATCAACAATCACACCGTCTCATTCCCATAGTTAAAATCAACAATCACACTGTCTCATTCCCATAGTTAAAATCAACAATCACACCGTCTCATTCCCATAGTTAAAATCAACAATCACACTGTCTCATTCCCATAGTTAAAATCAACAATCACACCGTCTCATTCCCATAGTTAAAATCAACAATCACACCGTCTCATTCCCATAGTTAAAATCAACAATCACACCGTCTCATTGCCATAGTTAAAATCAACAATCACACCGTCTCATTCCCATAGTTAAAATCAACAATCACACTCGTCTCATTCCCATAGTTAAAATCAACAATCACACAATTCCCATAGTTAAAATCAACAATCACACTGTCTCATTCCCATAGTTAAAATCAACAATCACACAAACAATCACACCTGTCTCATTCCCATAGTTAAAATCAACAATCACACTGTCTCATTCCCATAGTTAAAATCAACAATCACACTGTCTCATTGCCATAGTTAAAATCAACAATCACACATCTCATTGCCATCAACAATTGTCTCCATAGTTAAAATCAACAATCACACCGTCTCATTCCCATAGTTAAAATCAACAATCACACATCTCATTGCCATAGTTAAAATCAACAATCACACTGTCTCATTCCCATAGTTCAAAATTAAAATCAATCACACCGTCTCATTGCCATAGTTAAAATCAACAATCACACCATCTCATTCCCATAGTTAAAATCAACAATCACACCGTCTCATTCCCATAGTTAAAATCAACAATCACACCGTCTCATTGCCATAGTTAAAATCAACAATCACACCATCTCATTCCCATAGTTAAAATCAACAATCACACCGTCTCATTCCCATAGTTAAAATCAACAATCACAATTGCCATAGTTAAAATCAACAATCACACCGTCTCATTCCCATAGTTAAAATCAACAATCACACCGTCTCATTCCCATAGTTAAAATCAACAATCACACCGTCTCATTCCCATAGTTAAAATCAATCACACATCTCATTCCCATAGTTAAAATCAACAATCACACCGTCTCATTCCCATAGTTAAAATCAACAATCACACCGTCTCATTGCCATAGTTAAAATCAACAATCACACTGTCTCATTCCCATAGTTAAAATCAACAATCACACTGTCTCATTCCCATAGTTAAAATCAACAATCACACCATCTTATTCCCATAGTTAAAATTAACACAGTCTCATTGCCATAGTTACCTGTTAAATTCAGACCATCTCATTGCCATAATCAACTATCACATTTTCAAATTCAATGTTTTATTTCAAACAAACACAAACATGTTTTGGACCTTCATCATCATAGGCTACATATCTCTCTTCTTACAAACACAAACAGAAAAAAACCCCAGTGTTTTCACCCCATTTATTTTGGAAAATGTTAAGTTATTTATGTTTTTAACACGGGAACCGCATACATTTCTGACTAGTTATAACCGCCACAGCGGTTCATTTGGCGTCTATTTTAAAACAGCTTCGATATGAAAACGAAAAACAATCGTATTCAACTTAATATTTTTATTTATGAACATTATATATAACATTTGCACACCAAAAACACAGCATATACATTGAAAATTAAACTTTTTTTTACTTTTTTCAAAAAGACCACATATACATAAACATGAAAAACTATAATAAAATAAACAAACAATAAACTACTGTGTAAACAGGAGTAGAACTAAAACTAAAATATAACATGATAACTTATGCGACGTGAATGTGCTTTGAGGGAAACAGAGTTCAAAGGTACATCTATTACAGCTGTCTAATTAGTACAATCCACACAGAAGAACACACACTTTTCAACTCTACCAGCGCATGTACCACAGACTGCCTTTTCACAACGGGCACAGACATCCAAAGTTTTGTTTCTGTTGCATTTAGCAACCTGGCATTGTCTTTTCTTGAAAATGAAGTCCCTCTCCGGGAGATTGTGTTCCTGGTGCACTCCTTGTACTAAACAAAAGCCAGGTTCAAAACATTATAACAAAACAGCTACAGGCCACCTGCGACAACCACCTTCGACAGAATACTGCCGTGGCATTTGATCAAGTACATCCACACCATAAAACGCTGCGCTGTAAAATGCTAAATGAATGCCAGAGACTGTTGCATCAATCCTGATGGTCATTGATCTGTGCAGAAAAGCTGCTCTGGTGTTTTAAGGAGTATGTGCTTATAACATTTTTTACGATTCTGCAGCTGAAACACAGTATGGTTATTTAATTCAAATATTTTGTAACACTTAAGAACGGACAATTCACAAACGCAGAGAAATTTTAATTGCTAAAATGGTTTAGTGTTCTAGTGTTAAGAGCCGAAGACAGTTGCTACACAATTGTAAAATGTTAATGACAACAGAAAAACTGTTAGTAAATAGTAAAAAAAAAAATGTTTTCTAATATATGTAATTACAGAGTACAGGTTACTAGAGTAATTCACAACAACAAACTAATATTCCTCCTTTCTGGCATCTGTGCAGCCTGCATGTGATACATCCAGGTGTGACATCGCAACAGACCACCTGACAATTTTCCCCCTTCAGTGTGAACAGAGGTCAGCAGCAACACAAGGCAATGGAGGTGGCTGCATATGAACGCCCCTTTACTCTTTCAATCTTCTTTGTGAATCCGCTGGTGTGATTTCAGTGTCTTTAACTGGCTAAAATTCTTCCCACACTTATTGCAGTGATAGGGTGTTTCCCCTGTGTGAATTCGCTGATGATTTTTGAGGGCACTCGAGTGCCTGAAAGTCTTTCCACATTGCAAGCAGGGATAAGGTCTCTCGCCTGTGTGAATCCTTTGGTGAGATTTAAGCGATGCTGCCTCATGGAAACTTGCCCCACAATCACTACAGTAGTACGGTTTCTCTCCTGTGTGAACCCTCTGGTGGGCTCGAAGTGTTGCCGCTTCACGAAATTTCTTTCCACATTCGGTACATTGGTAAGGTTTCTCCCCTGTGTGAATTCGCTGGTGATATTTAAAAGTATCTGATCGACGGAAACTCTTCCCACATTCAGTGCAATGGTACGGCTTCTCTGCTGTGTGAGTCTTTTGGTGAGTTTTTAGCGCAGATGCTCGGCTAAAACTCTTCCCACATTCAGTACAACGGCAGGGCTTGTCACCTGTGTGAATTCGTTGATGGGATTTAAGAACTCCTAACTGCTTGAAACCTTTCCCACATTCACTACAGCGATAGGGTGTTTCTCCTGTTGAATTAGATGGCGAGATTTAAGAGTTCCCGGCTGTTTAAAACTCATCCCACACTCAGTACAACAATAGGGTCTCTCGCCTGTGTGAATTCGCTGGTGTGATTTAAGTGTTTCTGATCGACTGAAATTCTTCCCACATTCAATACAGTGATAGAGAGCCTTGCCTGTGTGAATTCGCTGAGCTCTGCATGAAAAATAAAACTAAAATAACCAGTCTTTGCATATTAATATGACATTGAGAATTTAACAGATTACAAACAAATGTAATTTGAAACATCTGTAAGAGGATATGATTGTACAGTCTGACAGGCAGATAGGACAGACATAATCCAGAATGGGAAACTACTTACCAGAACAGGGGAGCACCTTTACTTGCATGACATAAAACTATCAATAAAACTCATTTTAAAAAAGGACATGGAACAATGTTGGTCAAGTTTTATTATACCCGTTTTAAATATATAAACCACATGACAGAAGTTGATATTTATTTATTGCTCCAAATAATTATCAGGTTTTACTTACATGCTGTCCTGGAACACATTCCTTCGTTTTTTTTGCTAGTAAAGTATTTTGTTGAGGCATCATCTTTCGTGTACATTCTTTGTTCAAAAAGGGTATCCTTCTCAGACCACTCCAGTTTACTGAGCAAAGACTCAACTTAGGGACCTTCTCTCTAATGTAGCCTGGCTCCAGTTCAGCGGCCTCCGCTCTAATGCAGACATGCTCCAGTTCACCGGCCTCCTCTCTAATGCAGACATGCTCCAGTTCAGCGGCCTCCTCTCTAATGCAGACATGCTCCAGTTCAGCGGCCTCCTCTCTAATGCAGACATGCTCCAGTTCAGCGGCCTCCTCTCTAATGCAGACATGCTCCAGTTCAGCGGCCTCCTCTCTAATGCAGACATGCTCCAGTTCAGCGGCCTCCTCTCTAATGCAGACATGCTCCAGTTCAGCGGCCTCCTCTCTAATGCAGACATGCTCCAGTTCAGCGGCCTCCTCTCTAATGCAGACATGCTCCAGTTCAGCGGCCTCCTCTCTAATGCAGACATGCTCCAGTTCAGCGGCCTCCTCTCTAATGCAGACATGCTCCAGTTCAGTGGCCTCCTCTCTAATGCAGACATGCTCCAGTTCAGTGGCCTCCTCTCTAATGTAGCCTGGCTCCAGTTCAGTGGCCTCCGCTCTAGCAGACATGCTCCAGTTCAGGGGCATGCAGACTCCAGTTCAGTGGCCTCCTCTCTAATGCAATGCTCCAGTTCAGCAATGCAGACATGCAGCGGCCTCCTCTCTAAAGCAGACATGCTCCAGTTCAGCGGCCTCCTCTCTAATGCAGACATGCTCCAGTTCAGTGGCCTCCTCTCTAAGACATGCTCCAGTTCAGCGGCCCCCTCTCTATTGCAGACATGCTCCAGTTCAGTGGCCTCCGCTCTAATGCAGACATGCTCCAGTTCAGCGGCCTCCTCTCTAATGCAGACATGCTCCAGTTCAGTGGCCTCCTCTCTAATGCAGACATGCTCCAGTTCAGCGGCCTCCTCTCTAATGCAGACATGCTCCAGTTCAGCGGCCTCCTCTCTAATGCAGACATGCTCCAGTTCAGCGGCCTCCTCTCTAATGCAGACACGCTCCAGTTCAGCGGCCTCCTCTCTAAAGCAGACATGCTCCAGTTCAGCGGCCTCCCCTCTAATGCAGACATGCTCCAGTTCACCGGCCTCCTCTCTAATGCAGACATGCTCCAGTTCAGCGGCCTCCTCTCTAATGCAGACATGCTCCAGTTCCAGTTCACCGGCCTCCTCTCTAATGCAGACATGCTCCAGTTCAGCGGCCTCCTCTCTAATGCAGACATGCTCCAGTTCAGCGGCCTCCTCTCTAATGCAGACATGCTCCAGTTCAGCGGCCTCCTCTCTAATGCAGACATGCTCCAGTTCAGCGGCCTCCTCTCTAATGCAGACATGCTCCAGTTCAGCGGCCTCCTCTCTAATGCAGCCATGCTCCAGTTCAGCGGCCTCCTCTCTAATGCAGACATGCTCCAGTTCAGCGGCCTCCTCTCTAATGCAGACATGCTCCAGTTCAGCGGCCTCCTCTCTAATGCAGACATGCTCCAGTTCAGCGGCCTCCTCTCTAATGCAGACATGCTCCAGTTCAGCGGCCCCCTCTCTAATGCAGAGTTCAGTGGCCTCCTAATGTAGCTCCAGTTCAGCGGCCTCCGCTCTAGCGTTCACCGGCCTCCTCTCTAATGCAGACATGCTCCAGTTCAGCGGCCTCCTCTCTAATGCAGACATGCTCCAGTTCAGCGGCCTCCTCTCTAATGCAGACACGCTCCAGTTCAGCGGCCTCCTCTCTAATGCAGACATGCTCCAGTTCAGCGGCCTCCTCTCTAATGCAGACATGCTCCAGTTCAGCGGCCTCCTCTCTAATGCAGACATGCACCAGATTGGGAGAAGACGCCATCTTCAAACCTTCCTTGAAATTAGAGTCAATATCTCTTCAGTGTCTGCATAGTAAAGAACAGTAAAGAATACAGTGAACCCACATTTTTCCATCAATGTTTATCACTGCAAGTTTCACAAAGAAGGCTTCCACCTTAAATGTGTAAATGCCTATTTTTAGGTTACTAGTAATAAACATTAGAAAATCCATAAACTATAAAACATCAAACATTTTATCACTGATGTATTTTTGTATTACGTAGCATCACTTATTGACTGAATGGCATTCTGGTTCATTACCAAAAAACCTACCTTTGATCACAAAGACTGGCTGTAGATGTACTTTTCTTTCTATACTTGCGTGCCAGCACTGGTGTAAAAGTGCTTATTATGAACTACAGAGTCCACAATGCACCTGCCACACGAATAAGGCTGGCATATGGCCTGGCTTGTTGATCACGATGCAGTGTGAACATTTTACAATACATGATGCTCCCTACGTGGAGCAGAAGACGGTATAGGAAATGTTTGAAATGACAGAACTAACCTCTGACACGAACTAGCCCATTTTTTTGTAAACCTAAAAGCAGTTATTGCCGAAATAATATTTAAGTTTATTTTAATTTTTAAATTGGCTTGTGTAACTTACCTGTATATCTGCAGAACGTGTTTTAAGAAAAACTTAACAGACAGATGGTGTGTGCTTAAGATTGAGCTTCGTATTAATTAGCCATGAGGTTTCTGAATGCTCTGTGATCACCCACATGGGAAAATAACTTTATGCATGTCCTTTATTTTTCAATAAACATAAAAAGTACTGTGTACTGATTAGTACTGTAGTAGTGTTTAATATCCAATTGAAAGGCTTTTTTTTTTTTTTTTTAAACAGTGCTGTATTTTCTGATCTGTTATGGGTCGGGAGTAAATTTAACCGCGTCAAAGTATTTTACTGCAGGTCATTCACACAAAACAATGTGAACATGGCAGCCTTGACCAGACTACAGCAGTGGTTAGAAATATTGCCTAGTATTGCATTTTCAATTGTTTATTTAACCCATTTCACAACTTATTCAAAGAGCTAAACAACACAATAGAAGTAAACTTGAAACACTATTAAACAATAAAGACTGCAGAATAATGGCAGCCTTATTCGGTCAGAGGTCAATTCCTCAAATGGTTTGCGATATAAAGCCTTGACAGGGCTCCAGATTGAGTCAAATAGGCACCCTAGTTAGCTTCCCTAGTTAGATATTAAGCTGATATCTCTTCAGCCAAAAAAAGCTGGCACAGCAATTCAAGATGTTACCATAATGAAAAACAGTAAATGTATTGTGAGTTTTGTACTAAAGCAGGGTCAGCTATTGCAAGGAAAAGGGAGTTTTTTTCTTAAATTGACCATGTGAAGAACGTGAAGGTAGAAAGCATAGAAATACTTGGGACTGTAATTAGGAAGTATACCTACACTGACAACAGTAGCCAGAGCAATGTGCTACTGAATCAACTGCTAAAAAATATCTAGGGAATTATATGAAATTGAATGCAGCTGGCTTGATTACAGTAGAAAACCTGCCATCCATTGTAAAGGAATGGAGGTTCTCAGGGACAGGGGTACCTGCGTCCTTCACGCATGCCTGGTTTGTCGGGACTCTCAGGTCTGCAGTTGTCTGCGTCCCTGGGTCACGTGTCTTTCATAAGAACATAAGAACATAAGAAAGTTTACAAACGAAAACACTGATAGGCACTGTGTACCCGAAACGGGGGTGGGTCTAATTATAATATTTATTTATTTAAAACCACGCAGGTAATGCAGTTGTGTGAAGTGCAAGCTCCAGAATGCTGGCTGGCTCAAACTCTGCGTTGTACACTAGCTCCCGCTGTGGAGAACTGGAAAACACGGACATGGGCATATCTTGGATCGGACTGAACACTACAGTGAGTGGCACCCCTGTAAGGCTGCTTGCTGAAATCCCTTTCGGGCTTTCTTGCTAACTGCTTACCAAACTTACAAAGTACTGTTTGAAAGACTTTAGCGGCTGCTGACAGAATGAAATGGCAGAAGAGTTCAGTGCCCCCTAAAGAACTGGACCAGCACAAGACCAGAGAGAACCAGAGAACTTATTTTTTTTCTGCCCATTTGTTGCGTCTTGAAAATAAAAGGTTTTCACATTTTGGCTTAAATAACAACATTTGCAAACGCTTATCGTGCTTTACCAAGACAAAAGTGCACTTCACGAATACACCACAACAAATAATAATAATAATAAAACACTGATCTACCCTATATCTTTATTTAACGTCCTTCAAAGCATGTATGCTGTATTTAAACAGAGCTGAAACGCATTGATACTCTTTTGTAATGTTTAATACGGACGTTTCGTTTCTTACGCGTAGTCGCACCTACAGAAAGTCCTCGACTCTCGTTTCAGATTTACTGTGGGAATTATTATTTAAAAAAAAACGATTAAAAGAAGTAATACAGCGACTAGCTGTGTTGTATTTACTAGTATTGTTGCTTCTGTAAACCGCTGCTTGCTAAACTCGGGCAGCCTTGTCTCCGGCTTCCTGATTAACGCATCCTTCCTTGACAACCAGGAGCCTGAAAAAATATTTCTTAAAGAGACAGAAAAATGTTCTTAAACGTAATTCTCTTAATTATTTTTTCCTGTAATTACGAGCAACATAACAAATTAAACATTTAGAAAAAAAAAAAAAAAAAAAAAAAAGGGCTATCAGTATTTTGTTTGTTTTGGGTCTGGAAAGCTGCATATTGCAGATGATGACCATCCCTGTCTATCTCAGCAACTGGAAAACACGATTTACTGATTTATAATTCCTTAAAACGACAGAGTGCACTGGTGCGGTTAACACGCAAGAACAGGTCATAGTAGTCAGCAAACTACCAGCTGTGCTACAATATGAAAATAAGCATCGCTCCACTAATAACTATATTTTAATAGTCATGCATGCTTTATTATAATGCATATAAACAGTAGGCTATTTAAAACAACAAAAACCGAACTAGGTAACTACAGACCAATAAGCCTGACTTCTATTATATGGAAACGTATGGAAACTATAATAAGATCCAAAAAGGAAAATTACCTATATGGTAACAGTATCCTGGGAGACAATCCTCAAAGCGTGGTTTTAGGAAAGGGAGATCGTGTCTAAATAACTTGCTTGATTTTTTTGAGGATGCAACATCGACAATAGATAACTGCAAAATCATATGACATGGTTTATTTAGATTTCCAGAAAGCTTTTTGACAAAGTCCCGCATAAAAGATTAATTCTCAAACTGAACGCAGTTGGGATTCAAGGAAACGCATGTACATGGATTAGGGAGTGGTTAACATGTAGAAAAACAGAAAGTACTGATTAGAGGAAAAACCTCAGAATGGAATGTGGTAACCAGCGGTGTACCACAGGGATCAGTATTAGGTCCTCTGCTATTCCTAATCTACATTAATGATTTAGATTCTGGTATAGTAAGCAAACTTGTTAAATTTGCAGATGACACAAAAATAGGAGGAGTGGCAAACACTGTTGCAGCAGCAAAGGTCATTCAAAATGATCTAGACAAGATTCAGAACTGGGCAGACACATGGCAAATGACATTTAATAGAGAAAAGTGTAAGGTACTGCACGCAGGAAATAAAAATGTACATTATAAATATCATATGGGAGATATTGAAATTGGAGAAGGAATCTATGAAAAAGACCTAGGAGTTTTTGTTGACTCAGAAATGTCTTCATCTAGGCAATGTGGGGAAGCTATAAAAAAGGCTAACAAGATGCTCGGATACATTGTGAAAAGTGTTGAATTTAAATCAAGGAAGTAATGTTAAAACTGTACAATGCATTAGTAAGACCTCATCTTGAATATTGTGTTCAGTTCTGGTCACCTCGCTATAAAAAAGATATTGCTGCTCTAGAAAGAGTGCAAAGAAGAGCGACCAGAATTATTCCGGGCTTAAAAGGCATGTCATATGCAGACAGGCTAAAAGAATTGAATACTTGGCTATTTCAAATTGTGTTCAGTCTTGAACAAAGAAGACTACGTGGCGACCTAATTCAAGCATTCAAAATTCTAAAAGGTATTGACAGTGTCGACCCAAGTGACTTTTTCAGACCTGAAAAAAGAAACAAGGACCAGGGGTCACAAATGGAGATTAGACAAAGGGGCATTCAGAACAGAAAATAGGAGGCACTTTTTTACACAGAGAATTGTGAGGGTCTGGAACCAACTCCACAGTAATGTTGTTGAAGCTGACACCCTGGATCCTTCAAGAAGCTGCTTGATGAGATTTTGGATCAATAAGCTACTAACAACAAAAAGAGCAAGATAGATCGAATAGCCTTCGCTCGTTTGTAAACTTTTATAACAGATTGTTTTGGTGACCCCACAAACCACGGGGTTCAGTCCCGAAATAATAATAACAAACACACACTTTAAAACACCTACACGATCACCAGTCCAACGGTGAGTGCTCTGGGTGCAAGTGGTGTTGTGAATGTGAAAGAGTGCTTTACGGTGGTACAGTGCAGTGGTACAGTGCCGTCCGGGTTTAATGCTGGCTTGACACCAACAGTTCTGGAACTTTACCTGTCTACAATAACAAACAAGACACAGTTCAATAGACAGACAGTACAACACTAAATACTCATGGTTTCTCTTTATGACTCGTGGTCTGTCCGTTACCACGACAGAGGAACAGATCACTGGGGCCACTTCCCTTAAATACCCTCTGTCACGCCCTCTTTCAATCTCGTCTTCTCCGGAAAGGGCTCCAGTCAGTGACTGACACATTGCCTACCGTATTAAGGCTCTGACTTCTGTTATTGTGGCCCCGCCCCCTGCCTGGATGGCTGGCTTCCGACTGACCCTGGAATGAACTGCCGAACCATCCATTAGCCTAGGAAGGCCCTGCCGAGCACGCGGCCAAAGAACAGCGCCCTCACAGGGAGGGAGGGAGATTGTTGATTAGGGTTCATTCGCTCTCTGTTACAACATTTATTTATTTAAACATTTTATTTTGTCAAGAAAAATATGGAATGTTTTGGCGTCACTGACTAAGCAATATTAACTGAGTGAGGAGCCAACCCCCCAAAAAATACACAAGTTTCAAGTGAACAAGTGAGAAAACAGGCCCACACCAGCCTGAGAACTCATCACCAGATAGTGTCAGGAACAGATCCCTTCAGTCACCATTTACTCATTTCAATTTATTGAAATCTGAAAAGTTTGTGTATTGCCGACTTACATGATAGATTCAATAATGTATAAGATACAATAAATATGATATTCCAAGTAAACACTTTTGGCTTTCTGCAGTTTATACTTTTTTTTTGTTTATATAGAAATAGTATGCTCTCTCCAGGATTACCTGTGTTGACCCCAGTGGACAATATTCCAAAAAATGCATGCCTCCTTTCTACTCAGTGACTTCCTGTGTTATCTGCAATGTCAATAGGGTCCTGGATCTTGGGAGAGGGATCTGGGTGGATCACATGAAGAGGAGACTTGTGCAATACAGCAAGTACAAGATTTAGCATCGTGTGCATAGAACACCTTATCTCATAAAACAGACCCACGGCTCTCAAGACCTGCTCCGAATGTAAAAAGCACATTGGAGCTCCTTGCCGTTGCTTCTGGACATGCCCATTGATAACTTCCTTTTGGGCAGGGATCTGACGGGAATTGGAGATCACGTCTGATTGCGGGTTGGACAAGGATCACAGGCTCTTTATTCTGGGCAGTGTCCCAGTTGAAGTCCTGCCCAACTGAAATTGATTAGAAAGCTGTTTGTTGCCAGAAAATGCATTTTGATAAACTGGATTTGAGACAACCCACCGACTGTCAATCAGTGGTATGGGGAGATTTTTAAAGCTGTCCCCCTGGATGATTGAGTGCTGTATTGATGTAGGATAAGGAGTCTTTCTGAACATATGGTGCCCATTTTTAGATCAATTCCCAAGTAACCTGGGAGATATTGTGGGGAGTGAACAAGGTTCTGTGGGGTGGAATATATAGCTAGTGTCTTATTGGATAAACAAAACTCAGTCCAGATACATGGGTGTATAACACAGGTGGCAGAGCTAGGATTTACTGGGCCTCGGGGCATTGGTGCAACCCCCCCCCCCCCCCCCCCCCCCACCCCCCCCCCCCCCCCCCCCCCCCCCCCCCCCCCCCCCCCCCCCCCCCACCACCCCCCCCCCCCCCCCCCCCCCCCCCGCCCCCCCCCCAAAAAAAAAAAATACCTTTGTATTGTACAAGTGTAGCGAGTAGGGCAAACGTTTTGAGATGTTTGTAGTACTACTCCCCGTAGTCTTAGGGCCTAGTTGTTTTGTCATATGAATAAAGTTGTGCTTTTTGTGTCATTTATAGGAATTGACTTAAGATGACTTTGAACAAGACAGTAATCAATCAAGTAACAGTGTATCCAAGCATTTTAATAAATCGATGATGTAACAAGATGAATACATTTGATTAATAAACCAATTTAGCTGAAATTGAAACATGTTTAATAGCTTCAAATTAGTCACAAAAACGTATTAATCACAGGGATCAGTGCTTTTCTACGGGGAGAATAGTGTGAATTGATAACTGGATTTAGAAGTCAGAGTGTGTCGTATAAGGCAGGGTCCCTCTCTGCAAGTTTGTAGAGGAGTTCCTCGCTTGCGGAAGCCCCCTTTTTCCTCACCATGTCGATCAGGCACCTGGCCCTGTCCTTGGCGCCGGTCTTCCCCTTCACTCTCTCCACCTCGCCATCGTTCAACACCTTCACGTGCAGCATGTCATCCAGCAGGTCCCCGATCACTGCGGCGGCCAAAAAAAGTCGGGGTTACTAAGCTCGGAGCAGGAGCGGCACCTACCTTCAGCCTCTCATCTGAGACGCAACAAGCCATCGTTAATCACGCTGAGAATACAGCAATGCAGAGCCTTCAACCTGAGACCCAACAAGCCATCACTAATCACACTGAGAATACAGCAACGCAGAGCCTTCAACCTGAGACGCAACAAGCCATCATTAATCACACTGAGAATACAGGCAATGCAGAGCCTTCAACCTGAGACCCAACAAGCCATCATTAATCACACTGAGAATACAGCAACGCAGAGCCTTCAACCTGAGACACAACAAGCCATCATTAATCACACTGAGCATACAGCAACGCAGAGCCTTCAACCTGTGACGCAACAAGCCATCATTAATCACACTGGGAATACAGCAACGCAGAGCCTTCAACCTGTGACGCAACAAGCCATCATTAATCACACTGAGAATACAGCAACGCAGAGCCATCAACCTGAGACGCAACAAGCCATCACTAATCACACTGAGAATACAGCAACGCAGAGCCTTCAACCTCTCACCTGAGACACAACAAGCCATCATTAATCACACTGAGCATACAGCAACGCAGAGCCTTCAACCTGGGACGCAACAAGCCATCATTAATCACACTGAGAATACAGCAACGCAGAGCCTTCAACCTGAGACGCAACAAGCCATCATTAATCACACTGAGAATACAGGCAACGCAGAGCCTTCAACCTGGGACGCAACAAGCCATCATTAATCACACTGAGAATACAGGCAACGCAGAGCCTTCAACCTGGGACGCAACAAGCCATCATTAACCACACTGAGAATACAGGCAACGCAGAGCCATCAACCTGAGACGCAACAAGCCATCATTAATCACACGGAGAATACAGGCAACGCAGAGCCTTCAACCTGGGACGCAACAAGCCATCATTAATCACACTGAGAATACAGGCAACGCAGAGCCTTCAACCCGGGACGCAACAAGCCATCATTAATCACACCGAGAATACAGGCAACGCAGAGCCTTCAACCTGAGACGCGACAAGCCATCATTAATCACACGGAGAATACAGGCAACGCAGAGCCTTCAACCTGGGACGCGACAAGCCATCACTAATCACACTGAGAATACAGGCAACGCAGAGCCTTCAACCTGAGACGCAACAAGCCAGCATTAATCACACTGAGAATACAGCAACGCAGAGCCGTCAACCTGAGACGCAACAAGCCATCACTAATCACACTGAGAATACAGCAACGCAGAGCCATCAACCTGAGACGCAACAAGCCATCAGTAATCACACTGAGAATACAGCAACGCAGAGCCATCAACCTGAGACGCAACAAGCCATCACTAATCACACTGAGAATACAGCAACGCAGAGCCATCAACCTGAGACGCAACAAGCCATCACTAATCACACTGAGAATACAGCAACGCAGAGCCATCAACCTGAGACGCAACAAGCCATCACTAATCACACTGAGAATACAGCAACGCAGAGCCATCAACCTGAGACGCAACAAGCCATCATTAATCACACCGAGAATACAGCAACGCAGAGCCTTCAACCTGAGACGCAACAAGCCATCATTAATCACACGGAGAATACAGCAACGCAGAGCCTTCAACCTGAGACGCGACAAGCCATCACTAATCACACTGAGAATACAGGCAACGCAGCGCCTTCAACCTGAGACGCGACAAGCCATCATTAATCACACTGAGAATACAGGCAACGCAGAGCCCTCAACCTGAGACGCGACAAGCCATCATTAATCACACTGAGAATACAGGCAACGCAGAGCCATCAACCTGAGACGCGACAAGCCATCATTAATCACACTGAGAATACAGGCAACGCAGAGCCTTCAACCTGAGACGCGACAAGCCACCATTAATCACACTGAGAATACAGCAACGCAGAGCCTTCAACCTGGGACGCAACAAGCCATCATTAATCACACTGAGAATACAGGCAACGCAGAGCCTTCAACCTGAGACGCAACAAGCCATCATTAATCACACTGGGAATACAGCAACGCAGAGCCTTCAACCTGTGACGCAACAAGCCATCATTAATCACACTGAGAATACAGCAACGCAGAGCCATCAACCTGAGACGCAACAAGCCATCACTAATCACACTGAGAATACAGCAACGCAGAGCCATCAACCTGAGACGCAACAAGCCATCACTAATCACACTGAGAATACAGCAACGCAGAGCCTTCAACCTGAGACGCAACAAGCCATCATTAATCACACGGAGAATACAGCAACGCAGAGCCTTCAACCTGAGACGCAACAAGCCACCATTAATCACACTGAGAATACAGCAACGCAGAGCCTCCAACCTGGGACGCAACAGAGGTTAGAATTAAGATGTGAAATCTTATTGTCGTTGCGTCTCGAGTGACTCTGGTTGTAGGTAGTAAATCACACTGAGAATACAGCAACGCAGAGCCATCAACCTGAGACGCAACAAGCCATCACTAATCACACTGAGAATACAGCAACGCAGAGCCATCAACCTGAGACGCAACAAGCCATCACTAATCACACTGAGAATACAGCAACGCAGAGCCATCAACCTGAGACGCAACAAGCCATCACTAATCACACTGAGAATACAGCAACGCAGAGCCTTCAACCTGCGACGCA
>NC_054577.1:1256321-1259598 GCF_017654505.1 Polyodon spathula
AAAAAAAAAAAAAAAAAAAAAAAAAAAAAAAAAAAAAAAAAAAAAAAAAAAAAAAAAAAAAAAAAAAAAAAAAAAAAAAAAAAAAAAAAAAAAAAAAAAAAAAAAAAAAAAAAAAAAAAAAAAAAAAAAAAAAAAAAAAAAAAAAAAAAAAAAAAAAAAAAAAAAAAAAAAAAAAAAAAAAAAAAAAAAAAAAAAAAAAAAAAAAAAAAAAAAAAAAAAAAAAAAAAAAAAAAAAAAAAAAAAAAAAAAAAAAAAAAAAAAAAAAAAAAAAAAAAAAAAAAAAAAAAAAAAAAAAAAAAAAAAAAAAAAAAAAAAAAAAAAAAAAAAAAAAAAAAAAAAAAAAAAAAAAAAAAAAAAAAAAAAAAAAAAAAAAAAAAAAAAAAAAAAAAAAAAAAAAAAAAAAAAAAAAAAAAAAAAAAAAAAAAAAAAAAAAAAAAAAAAAAAAAAAAAAAAAAATAAAAAAAAAAAAAAAAAAAAAAAAAAAAAAAAAAAAAAAAAAAAAAAAAAAAAAAAAAAAAAAAAAAAAAAAAAAAAAAAAAAAAAAAAAAAAAAAAAAAAAAAAAAAAAAAAAAAAAAAAAAAAAAAAAAAAAAAAAAAAAAAAAAAAAAAAAAAAAAAAAAAAAAAAAAAAAAAAAAAAAAAAAAAAAAAAAAAAAAAAAAAAAAAAAAAAAAAAAAAAAAAAAAAAAAAAAAAAAAAAAAAAAAAAAAAAAAAAAAAAAAAAAAAAAAAAAAAAAAAAAAAAAAAAAAAAAAAAAAAAAAAAAAAAAAAAAAAAAAAAAAAAAAAAAAAAAAAAAAAAAAAAAAAAAAAAAAAAAAAAAAAAAAAAAAAAAAAAAAAAAAAAAAAAAAAAAAAAAAAAAAAAAAAAAAATAAAAAAAAAAAAAAAAAAAAAAAAAAAAAAAAAAAAAAAAAAAAAAAAAAAAAAAAAAAAAAAAAAAAAAAAAAAAAAAAAAAAAAAAAAAAAAAAAAAAAAAAAAAAAAAAAAAAAAAAAAAAAAAAAAAAAAAAAAAAAAAAAAAAAAAAAAAAAAAAAAAAAAAAAAAAAAAAAAAAAAAAAAAAAAAAAAAAAAAAAAAAAAAAAAAAAAAAAAAAAAAAAAAAAAAAAAAAAAAAAAAAAAAAAAAAAAAAAAAAAAAAAAAAAAAAAAAAAAAAAAAAAAAAAAAAAAAAAAAAAAAAAAAAAAAAAAAAAAAAAAAAAAAAAAAAAAAAAAAAAAAAAAAAAAAAAAAAAAAAAAAAAAAAAAAAAAAAAAAAAAAAAAAAAAAAAAAAAAAAAAAAAAAAAAAAAAAAAAAAAAAAAAAAAAAAAAAAAAAAAAAAAAAAAAAAAAAAAAAAAAAAAAAAAAAAAAAAAAAAAAAAAAAAAAAAAAAAAAAAAAAAAAAAAAAAAAAAAAAAAAAAAAAAAAAAAAAAAAAAAAAAAAAAAAAAAAAAAAAAAAAAAAAAAAAAAAAAAAAAAAAAAAAAAAAAAAAAAAAAAAAAAAAAAAAAAAAAAAAAAAAAAAAAAAAAAAAAAAAAAAAAAAAAAAAAAAAAAAAAAAAAAAAAAAAAAAAAAAAAAAAAAAAAAAAAAAAAAAAAAAAAAAAAAAAAAAAAAAAAAAAAAAAAAAAAAAAAAAAAAAAAAAAAAAAAAAAAAAAAAAAAAAAAAAAAAAAAAAAAAAAAAAAAAAAAAAAAAAAAAAAAAAAAAAAAAAAAAAAAAAAAAAAAAAAAAAAAAAAAAAAAAAAAAAAAAAAAAAAAAAAAAAAAAAAAAAAAAAAAAAAAAAAAAAAAAAAAAAAAAAAAAAAAAAAAAAAAAAAAAAAAAAAAAAAAAAAAAAAAAAAAAAAAAAAAAAAAAAAAAAAAAAAAAAAAAAAAAAAAAAAAAAAAAAAAAAAAAAAAAAAAAAAAAAAAAAAAAAAAAAAAAAAAAAAAAAAAAAAAAAAAAAAAAAAAAAAAAAAAAAAAAAAAAAAAAAAAAAAAAAAAAAAAAAAAAAAAAAAAAAAAAAAAAAAAAAAAAAAAAAAAAAAAAAAAAAAAAAAAAAAAAAAAAAAAAAAAAAAAAAAAAAAAAAAAAAAAAAAAAAAAAAAAAAAAAAAAAAAAAAAAAAAAAAAAAAAAAAAAAAAAAAAAAAAAAAAAAAAAAAAAAAAAAAAAAAAAAAAAAAAAAAAAAAAAAAAAAAAAAAAAAAAAAAAAAAAAAAAAAAAAAAAAAAAAAAAAAAAAAAAAAAAAAAAAAAAAAAAAAAAAAAAAAAAAAAAAAAAAAAAAAAAAAAAAAAAAAAAAAAAAAAAAAAAAAAAAAAAAAAAAAAAAAAAAAAAAAAAAAAAAAAAAAAAAAAAAAAAAAAAAAAAAAAAAAAAAAAAAAAAAAAAAAAAAAAACAAAAAAAAAAAAAAAAAAAAAAAAAAAAAAAAAAAAAAAAAAAAAAAAAAAAAAAAAAAAAAAAAAAAAAAAAAAAAAAAAAAAAAAAAAAAAAAAAAAAAAAAAAAAAAAAAAAAAAAAAAAAAAAAAAAAAAAAAAAAAAAAAAAAAAAAAAAAAAAAAAAAAAAAAAAAAAAAAAAAAAAAAAAAAAAAAAAAAAAAAAAAAAAAAAAAAAAAAAAAAAAAAAAAAAAAAAAAAAAAAAAAAAAAAAAAAAAAAAAAAAAAAAAAAAAAAAAAAAAAAAAAAAAAAAAAAAAAAAAAAAAAAAAAAAAAAAAAAAAAAAAAAAAAAAAAAAAAAAAAAAAAAAAAAAAAAAAAAAAAAAAAAAAAAAAAAAAAAAAAAAAAAAAAAAAAAAAAAAAAAAAAAAAAAAAAAAAAAAAAAAAAAAAAAAAAAAAAAAAAAAAAAAAAAAAAAAAAAAAAAAAAAAAAAAAAAAAAAAAAAAAAAAAAAAAAAAAAAAAAAAAAAAAAAAAAAAAAAAAAAAAAAAAAAAAAAAAAAAAAAAAAAAAAAAAAAAAAAAAAAAAAAAAAAAAAAAAAAAAAAAAAAAAAAAAAAAAAAAAAAAAAAAAAAAAAAAAAAAAAAAAAAAAAAAAAAAAAAAAAAAAAAAAAAAAAAAAAAAAAAAAAAAAAAAAAAAAAAAAAAAAAAAAAAAAAAAAAAAAAAAAAAAAAAAAAAAAAAAAAAAAAAAAAAAAAAAAAAAAAAAAAAAAAAAAAAAAAAAAAAAAAAAAAAAAAAAAAAAAAAAAAAAAAAAAAAAAAAAAAAAAAAAAAAAAAAAAAAAAAAAAAAAAAAAAAAAAAAAAAAAAAAAAAAAAAAAAAAAAAAAAAAAAAAAAAAAAAAAAAAAAAAAAAAAAAAAAAAAAAAAAAAAAAAAAAAAAAAAAAAAAAAAAAAAA
>NC_054577.1:1260098-1262598 GCF_017654505.1 Polyodon spathula
TCTTGCTCGTTTGGTTGTTAGTAGCTTATTGATCCCAAAATCTCATCAAGCAGCTTCTTGAAGGATCCCAGGGTGTCAGCTTCAACAACATTACTGGGGAGTTGATTCCAGACCCTCACAATTCTCTGTGTAAAAAAGTGTCTCCTATTTTCTGTTCTGAATGCCCCTTTGTCTAAACTCCATTTGTGACCCCTGGTCCTTGTTTCTTTTTTCAGGCTGAAAAAGTCCTTTGGGTCGACACTGTCAATACCTTTTAGAATTTTGAATGCTTGAATTAGGTCGCCACGTAGTCTTCTTTGTTCAAGACTGAACAGATTCAATTCTTTTAGCCTGTCTGCATATGACATGCCTTTTAAGCCCGGAATAATTCTGGTCGCTCTTCTTTGCACTCTTTCTAGAGCAGCAATATCTTTTTTATAGCAAGGTGACCAGAACTGAACACAATATTCAAGATGAGGTCTTACTAGTGCATTGTACAGTTTTAACATTACTTCCCTTGATTTAAATTCAACACTTTTCACAATGTATCCGAGCATCTTGTTAGCCTTTTTTATAGCTTCCCCACATTGTCTAGATGAAGACATTTCTGAGTCAACAAAAACTCCTAGGTCTTTTTCATAGATTCCTTCTCCAATTTCAATATCTCCCATATGATATTTATAATGTACATTTTTATTTCCTGCGTGCAGTACCTTACACTTTTCTCTATTAAATGTCATTTGCCATGTGTCTGCCCAGTTCTGAATCTTGTCTTGATCATTTTGAATGACCTTTGCTGCTGCAACAGTGTTTGCCACTCCTCCTACTTTTGTGTCGTCTGCAAATTTAACAAGTTTGCTTACTATACCAGAATATCAATCATTAATGTAGATTTGGAATAGCAGAGGACCTAATACTGATCCCTGTGGTACACCGCTGGTTACCACACTCCATTCTGAGGTTTTTTCTCTAATCAGTACTTTCTGTTTTCTACATGTTAACCACTCCCTAATCCATGTACATGTGTTTCCTTGAATCCCAACTGCGTTCAGTTTGAGAATTAATTTTTTGTGCGGGACTTTGTCAAAAGCTTTCTGGAAATCTAAATAAACCATGTCATATGCTTTGCAATTATCCATTATGGATGTTGCATCCTCAAAAAAATCAAGCAAGTTAGTTAGGCACGATCTCCCTTTCCTAAAACCATGTTGACTGTCTCCCAGTACCCTGTTACCATATAGGTAATTTTATCAATATTATCATTTACAACTTGGGTTTATGCCTGTTATTATACGCATGCCTCTCACTAGAGTAGATTCAACTAGCTGCTTGCATGTGAAAATGTTCAAATGTTTCCAGGCTTTTAGTTAGTTTAAAATAAAGCACTTAATATTTACTATAGACATCTATCTATCTATCTATTTTATATATATATATATATATATATATATATATATATATATATATATATATATATATACACACACACACACACACACACACTGTATATATACACACACACTACAAAGGCAATGAAATGTAATCATGTTTATTTGATAAGTGACCCTTTGGCAGCTGTGGGATAGATAACGAGATGCTGATAACTCCAGCAAGCTCATTAATCCAGCAGTATTGAAACACTGAGCTGCTCGCTACATTCACCCAATTCACAAAGTACGTGATCAGATATAACCTACGTGTGTCACAATGCATTGCTTGTTTGTTCCTGCGTTATGTTCTCAGAAAGCAAAGATTAACTTTGTAATATCTAGGTTCGAAATTCACGACAACTAAACGTGCTCCCAATTACACATTGGGGCAAAACGTGTATTGTTGCATGAATGAAGGATTACATTGCAACTGTGGATGAAGGAGTGCCTCACCATACAATTATTTCAGGTGTGGTATGTATGCTATTGTCACACAAATCTTCTGAGCAATTACAGGAATGAAGCAGCAGTTTAAATGGAATCTCATCAGTTCATGTGGAATGAAATACTTCATGTGCCTGTCTGTGACTGTGTACTCGCCGCCCCAGGACAGTTTGGTATTATTTAAAATGAAGAGCAGACAAAGCTGTCCACCATCACTGTTGTTATCTGTATTTATAATATCACGTGAGAATTGACTGATTAATTGATTAATTTATTACTAATCTGGAGACATGTATAAAAACCTGCAGCTCGGGCTGATCAGAGCTGCAACCATAAAGCAAGACAGTAAGAACTGAAACTAAAAAGAAGATAACAATTGCCAGGCGTGCTGACTTTTCACCAGCATGACACTTGATTTATTTAGCGGTCAGTTTATTTTGTGTTTTGTCAGTCTGTTTTGGCAAACAATGACGATGATATAAGTATAAGACCAGCAGATAAAGGATCAGGAATAGTGATAATGAACACAGAGGACTGTGTTCTGTAGACTATGAATTAAAGAATACAGATACATATGAAGAAGTTAAAAGCAATAGGATCAATAAATCGGTAAAAGAGGTTGAGGAAATTGCAGAGAGACTATACAA
>NC_054577.1:1267598-1286470 GCF_017654505.1 Polyodon spathula
AGTACTAGAGGCGCAAAACAATTACATCCCTAAAGTAGACAAATCTAAATGTAAAACTAAATTGCCAAAATGGTTTAATAGATCAATTAAAAAAAATATTCAGCGAAAAAAGGCACTTTACAGAGCATTAAAAAAGGACCAAAAAGAAAGTACACAGAAAGAGTACACGGAACTGCAAACGCAAGTCAAAAAGGAAGTTAGAAAGGCCAAGAGAGAAATAGAAATGAACATTACTAAGGGAGCTAAAACCAATTCCAAAATGTTTTTCCAATATTACAACAGCAAGAGAACATTCAAAGAGGAGATTAAATGTTTAAGAGATACAAATGGCAAAATCGTAGAGGAAGAAAAAAAAATAGCAAATATGTTAAATGATTACTTTTCACAAGTTTTTACAAAGGAAGATACTGACAACATGCCCCACATGTCATCCAGTTCCTATCCAGTTTTAAATAACTTTAGCATAACTGAGGCAGAAGTGTTAAAGGGACTAGGAGCTCTTAAAATAAACAAATCCCCTGGGCCGGATGAGATCCTCCCAGTAGTACTCAAAGAAATGAAAGAAGTAATTTACAAACCGCTAACCAAGATCATGCAGCAGTCTCTTGACACAGGGGTGGTACCGACAGACTGGAAAATTGCAAACGTAATACCGATCCACAAAAAGGGAAACAAAACTGAACCAGGTAACTACAGACCAGTAAGCCTGACTTCTATTATATGCAAACTTATGGAAACTATAATAAGATCCAAAATGGAAAATTACCTATATGGTAACAGGGTACTGGGAGACAGTCAACATGGTTTTAGGAAAGGGAGATCGTGCCTAACTAACTTGCTTGATTTTTTTGAGGATGCAACATCGATAATGGATAATTGCAAAGCATATGACATGGTTTATTTAGATTTCCAGAAAGCTTTTGACAAAGTCCTGCACAAAAGATTAATTCTCAAACTGAACGCAGTTGGGATTCAAGGAAACACATGTACATGGATTAGGGAGTGGTTAACATGTAGAAAACAGAAAGTACTGATTAGAGGAAAAACCTCAGAATGGAGTGTGGTAACCAGCGGTGTACCACAGGGATCAGTATTAGGTCCTCTGCTATTCCTAATCTACATTAATGATTTAGATTCTGGTATAGTAAGCAAACTTGTTAAATTTGCAGACGACACAAAAGTAGGAGGAGTGGCAAACACTGTTGCAGCAGCAAAGGTCATTCAAAATGATCTAGACAAGATTCAGAACTGGGCAGACACATGGCAAATGACATTTAATAGAGAAAAGTGTAAGGTACTGCACGCAGGAAATAAAAATGTACATTATAAATATCATATGGGAGATATTGAAATTGGAGAAGGAATCTATGAAAAAGACCTAGGAGTTTTTGTTGACTCAGAAATGTCTTCATCTAGACAATGTGAGGAAGCTATAAAAAAGGCTAACAAGATGCTTGGATACATTGTGAAAAGTGTTGAATTTAAATCAAGGGAAGTAATGTTAAAACTGTACAATGCACTAGTAAGACCTCATCTTGAATATTGTGTGCAGTTCTGGTCACCTTGCTATAAAAAAGATATTGCTGCTCTAGAAAGAGTGCAAAGAAGAGCGACCAGAATTATTCTGGGCTTAAAAGGCATGTCATATGCAGACAGGCTAAAAGAATTGAATCTGTTCAGTCTTGAACAAAGAAGACTACGTGGCGACCTAATTCAAGCATTCAAAATTCTAAAAGGTATTGACAGTGTCGACCCAAGGGACTTTTTCAGCCTGAAAAAAGAAACAAGGACCAGGGGTCACAAATGGAGTTTAGAAAAAGGGGCATTCAGAACAGAAAATAGGAGACACTTTTTTACACAGAGAATTGTGAGGGTCTGGAATCAACTCCCCAGTAATGTTGTTGAAGCTGACACCCTGGGATCCTTCAAGAAGCTGCTTGATGAGATTTTGGGATCAATAAGCTACTAACAACCAAACGAGCAAGATGGGCCGAATGGCCTCCTCTCGTTCGTAAACTTTCTTATGTTTCTTATGTTTTGATTGTGCCGCTTGCCCCCACCGGGAGGGTAGCCGCTCACGTCTCCACTAGAGGGTTGGCTACATCTTGGGTCTAGATATATATATATATATATATATATATATATATATATATATATATATATATATATATATAATCTAATTATTTCAAGCTTTGTTAAATTTAACTGGAAACAGACAACGATTTCCTCTTAAAAGACAAAAACACAAGTTCTAATCCTGGTTGTGCGAGGCAGCCAGTCTTCACTGGGAACTCCAGGGAGGCGCAGCACAGGATTTGGCTCTCCCAGGTTTGGGGCGGTGGGATCCGGATCCACACCGCTCTGCGGCGACCCCTACAGGCCAGGTGAGACTGGGTGCGGAGATCTGCTGGCTGGACTTTGTCCTCCAGAGGCTGATAGCCATCAGCTCTCGAGTTCCTTGGTGTAAAAAGACGCCGATTGGCTCGAGTGATGGGAAGACGCACACTGAGCCCCGGGTCCCCGAGTTGTGTGGGGAATCGCCGCGGTGAAGGAGAAAGATAGTAATAATAATTGGGCATTCCAAACTGGGAGAAAATCGGAGGTAAAAGTAATTTACGATTTACAATTATTATATTAAATAATAATAATAATAATAATAATAATAATAATAATAATAATAATAATAGTTAACGACAATGCAAAATGAGAAGTTACAAGAACTCCGTCTATTGCACGTCATACATATTTGTAGACGAGTTTCTTAATGGTGAAAAAATATGATACATTACATTGAAAACGTTGTAAAAGACTGTCAAATATGATCAAGTACATTAAACAAAGATGTAAAACACAGAAAACAACATAGCCTAGCCTATATGAATGGACGTTTCCCTGCTTTGTTATCAGAAGTGTTTAGGACTGCACACCTGTGTATAAATAATCGAGTGTAACACGTTTCTCTCTGCGGCGGTTTCGTGTTGATCCTCACACTAGATGTTCTGCATTATGTGTAAACTGCCGCTTTATTCTCAGAAATCAAAATCCACACATTTCTGGAATATATGACGTGTTATCTACCTGTTTACAATTCTGAAACCAATCGATAATGGTTAGTTTCATCATTATCGTAAAAACAAAACAAACAAACAAAAAGCCCACCCCTATTTGTTTTGCATGATGTAGATTTCAGCAGTGTTAAGCTGCAGGTAAAGATCAATGTTGCTCTCGTTTACTTGGTCCTGCAGTTTTAAAACGCCTGTAGAAACCGAAAGTGATCCGAGTAAAGCCAGGCTTGGAAGAACACCTTTGCATCCATCTTTTCGGGGACGTGCATGAGTCTGTCAGCACAATAAACTAAAGCACGAACCAAACGTGTTTTTCATGCTGTTTAGTCTGTCGCCCAGGAGCCCCCTGTAACTCGATCCGGTAAGCGAGTCTGTCTTTTTCAAGTTGTCTTCAAACCTGTTGATTTGTTTGTATTAGACAGCCTGCTAAATACATGTTAGGACACCAGGGTAAGGCAGACACTCATGACATTAAGTCTCTGACAAGCTGTAAATTTAGAATTGGAGCCATGAGTAACACTGTATACACCTGAAAAATGTACCCTGGGATTCTGATACTCCCAATAGCTTGTGTAAAGTATACCCAGGTCTTCATGAAAGACTTGCGGCCAAAAAGCCATACCTCCGACGTGGAAACAAGGCCAAGCGACTCAACTGTGCACGAAAACACAGGAACTGGGGTGCAGAAAAATGGCAGCAGGTGCTCTGGACTGATGAGTCAAAATTTGAAATATCTGGCTGTAGCGGAAGGCAGCTTGTTCGCCGAAGGGCTGGAGAGCGGTACACGAATGAGTGTCTGCAGGCAACAGTGAAGCATGGTGGAGGTTCCTTGCAAGTTTGGGGCTGCATTTCTGCAAATGGAGTTGGGGATTTGGTCAGAATTAATGGTCTCCTCAATGCTGAGAAGTACAGGCAGATACTTATCCATCATGCAATACCATCAGGGAGGCATCTGGATTGTCCCCATATTTATTCTGCAGCATGACAACCACCCCAAACATACAGTGAAAGTCATTAAGAACTCTCTTCAGCGTAAAGAAGAACAAGGAGTCCTGCAATGATGGTATGGCCCCCACAGAGCCTTGATCTCAACATCATCGAGTCTGCCTGGATTACATGAAGAGAGAGAAGCAACTGAGGCTGCCTAAATCCACAGAAGAACTGTGGTTAGGTCTCCAAGATGTTTGGGCCAACCTGCCTGCCGAGTTCCTTCAAAAACTGTGTGCAAGTGTACCTAGAAGAATTGATGCTGTTTTGAAGGCAAAGGGTGGTCACTCCAAATATTGATTTGAAGTAGACTTTTCTTCTGTTCACTCACTTTGCATTTTGTTAATTGATAAATATAAATTATTAACATGTCTATTTTTGAAAGCATTCTTACTTTACAGCAAACTTTTGCACAGTACTGTGTATATATATATATATATATATATATATATATATATATATATATATATATATATATAGATATATATATATATATATTTAAGGAGCGATTATTTTTTAAATAGTAGCAATATATTAATTGCAATTGGTACTCAGCTGGGGATGACCCCGAGATTGTATCTTACTAGCTGGTACGCAGCTCAGTACTCAGCTCCATACTAACTCCGCAAGTTCATTGCAATAGACCCAGTACGATTTTAATAGAATGTGTCGTTCCCGCCATGGCCACTAGAGGGCGATGGAATTGCAACATAAGCAGAGTGTTGAAGGCATGGGTTCAGATACAAGGGTGGAGGCTAAGCATTGTTAATCTGGCCCTGCATAGATGTATTTAATAAGTGAATACACCATGTGTAGCATGTCTCTGTGTAAGAGATTTTGTGTCACTGTTGAGGACTGCAAAGCTGAATTGCTTACAGGCAAGGGTACCTGACCTGGCAGCTTTCAGTGCACCACCCCACCCCCACCACCCCTCCCCACACACACACAGCAGTTTTTTTTTTTTTAATGATTATAAAAGAGTTGATGCTTAACTGTGATTTGTATTCTTTTAGGTCTCAGTACAACAGAGCAGAGAGATGTCACAATGCAGAAGGCCCGCTGTCTGATTGGCTTGCTGGTGGAAAAGGGGCGTGCGGCTTGTAGGAAATTCATCTCCAAAATCGCAGAAAGGGATCCCAATCTCTACATGACTCTTGGGCTTCATCATGACAGTGAGAACCTCACTTATTATCCCCACTGCACTGGGTATGCTGATCCCCAGCAGGATATAGTGGAAGTGCCTGGCCATACATCACAGTCTGTCATACCTCAGAGTTTTACAGAATCGCTTGTCACAGGTTATTGAGGGTGTCAGAATCTGTGGATATAAGGAAATGCCATCCATACGTAATACACATATCAAACTGACATTTTTACATACAGTCTTATCCAATTGTGTTGAAACGTGGTTAGGACATTCTTTATGGAATGTCATCACCCATTACACAAGTGACCCCCCCCAAAACCCCTAATTTCTGAGGAATCTCGGAGGTTGTATAAAGGCATCTGAGCGCCTGTATCTACTTTCTCATGATAGCTCTAATCTTGTATTTATAACTGGAGGTGGATGCATGTCACTGACATGACCTGATTTATAAAGTTTCAGGTAGGGGTCTGTTGCGTATGATTCCAAAGTTCATTAAGAGTGCTGCAGTGCTCAAGGGGCTGCTGAAGGATATGCAGGAGATGAAGCTGCTGAGCGATGGAGAGGTGGAGGAAGTGAAGAAACAGGCCAGCATACGGGACAGGACCTCCTACCTGACAAGCATGGTGATGAGGAAGGAGGATGCCATCAGAGAGAACTTCCTCTCTAAACTCACAGAGAGGAACCCTGGTTTCTACAGTACAAATGGGCATGGTCTGGACTCAGGTGAGACCCTCACTCATTATACACTGCAAATCATGACCTTGATCTCAAAGTTTTATTTCAGGACTGTTTTAACTGTAATAAGAAAAGGTGTAGATGTGTTCATGTGGTTTGTGATTCTGTTTCAGTTGACAGGCTAACGCGGGTGCAATCCCAGTTTGTCGAGAGAGTGCGTGACATCGTGATCGAGGGGCTGCTGAAGGACATGCTGGAGATGAAGGTGCTGAGCGATGAGGATGTGGAGGAAGTGAGGTAGGCTCAGCTTCCTATTCCATTGTAATGTCTGGATCTCAGTGTCTGTGCCAGCTATAAATAGAATAAGCATTGATTAGGGATGCAGCAACACAAAAATGAGCAAGGTTCATGGAAAAAAAAATCACCTTTTGTGCCGTTTTGTATTATTTTTAACATCTAGTCAATTACCGGACAGCAACATGCATATAATCGAGGCTTTTAGACACAAGTATGTTACTAAGGAGTTGCAAATGTCTTTGATTTTGGTGTTTGCTTATTTCTGTTTTCCACACCACACAAATACTGTTTATATATATTTTTTAAGTGCACTTTCAGAATTTATGTTGGTGTGCTGCAGGGTATACACACAGTGTGTGTATTACAGGGTTGCTACGATTAAATAAACAAATCAATTTTTCAGTCTTAAGTAGTATTTCATTTGCTGGCCCCATCCTGACTACCAGTGAATCAGTTTTGAAAATGCTTTGTAAGTGTGCTTTGTGTATTCGATGTAAACAAAAAGATAGCCGCCTTTCATCCAGAGCAGGTCGAACGGCTTGTCAAACAACGTAAATAAGTTGAAGAACACTGAATTTTATTTAGTTTGTGCTTGTTTTGAGTTTCAAAACCTGGGAATAATACTGTTTTCGTGTTTTTTTACGGTGTATTTTTCAAAGCGGGCTGCATGCTCCGTCTGGGTTTCCTGATTTGATGACCACATCTAGTCGATGTAACTACAATCAGTAACGCCCAGAGCTGATAAAACATTTCTATGCCAGTACTACAGTACCACACGCAAAGCTATGTTAAAGTTAATTACCCCTCGCATTGCATTGTTTTGCACAAGCTTATACAGAGCAGCAATGATATTAAAATAATCACACTGGGTGGGAGGAGGGGTGCGATGCGACGGGCGATGCTGGGCGGTACAATCATCGATATTTTTTCGTGCGATTTACATTTTGTGTACCCAGTTGATCGATTGCTATTTGAAGGCTTAATTGACAGCCCTAGTGTGTATTATTTAAGAGTATTCAGTGTTTATTCCAATTGGCAGAATAGACTGGAATACACTGTAGTTACAGATTGTTTTCTGTATATATGAAGGCAGCTGGATCGACAATGTGATCCAGCTCCCAAGTTCACCACTAGGAGGTGTTCATGTCAGGCTGGCAGCACGCCCACAGTGTTGCCAGTAAAGATGGAAAGGACCTGTGGGCAGCGTACGTGCCTGCCATGATGTCAAGCAGCCTTAATTGGCTCACACCTGTAGCCTGTATCAGCCAGATTCCTAGCTGATGAGGGGCTGGTAAGAGAGACCCTGCACAGCTAGACAGGCGTCTCTTTTTTCGACCTAAGCTGGGTTCATCTATGCCAGAAACAGGAGCGTTAGAATTAAGAATGCCGCTTATGAAAAGCTGGCGGTTGTTTGTGTCTGCAAATCCCTGTTTGCTGCAGGGGCTGTGGGGATCAGTCTGTTCAGATCCAGGATTAATCAGCGGAGACCTGCCTGCAGGGCTGGAGTCTGGACCACGGGACTTAAAAACAAACACGGAGTTCCAACCGGGGGTTCGGAGACCCAGTGTGCCAGTTTAATAGACAACAACAGGACGGAAATGGGGACTCCTGCACGGACGTTCGGGACAGTTATTGGCCAGGCACTGCCGGGCGAAAGCACTTTTCCACCAGCTGGCCATGGTTAATGGTCCAGTTGGTTTACATAGTCTTAATTTTTCTTTTCTTTTTTTTTTTTTTAAACTTGTTTGAATTGTTTATTGCCGGCTTGAATACGTCTGAGTAACAGGATTGTGTTTTCTGTTTAAATCAATTAAACCCTCGGTTTTGATTGGAAAACACCGGTCTGCCTCTTCTGTCTGACCCACACGCCCACAATATATACATTCTTATCAGCTCTTCCACATTTCTTTATTATTCTGTTTTAGGGATGCTCCCCAGAATACCAGGCTCCATCCCTGGTTGGTGGAGTAGATCAGCAGTGGGCGGTACCCTGGTCTGAGCTGGACCAATGAGGTACTAAAACAGTTTAGAATCCCATGGAAACATGACGACCAGAAGGACTTGACATCTGAGGACACGATGATATTCAAGGTGGGTTGACACTAATTTAAAAGATAAAAGACCTGTGATAGTTTGAACCTTCCCCCAGAGAACAGTGATTTGATATATTCATTTCACCAAGGAGGGATATAGTCAAAGCACAGCTCAATGCCGTACATGTCTGGAGACTATAGGTTTGAATCCAGGACCAATTGTGCAGTTGTCAGTCTCTAAATTATCCCATGACTGAAAGGTTGGTCAGGTCAGAACTGAGGTGTGCTTGCTTGCTTTGTACTAAACTGCGGGCGTCTTTCCTCTCTCAGACCCAACAGATTAGCTCCTAATATCCCGTTATCCAAAGTACAATGTGACACCTGGTCTTTGCATTCTAGCTGGTAATAAACTGCCCAACCTCATATTCACTGGATTAGGGGTGTTCCTCAATCCCTAACCCTTTGAGACCAGGCCCATTCTGAATCGAGCACCCCTGCACAATACTAGCCCTATTAAAAAGCATTGCACTCCATTGAATCAAGAGGTCTTGTTATCAGAGACAATGCTTGTAGATGATGTTTCTGGTGATCTGTAGGCTGTAGGACTTCCACACTTCCGCAGGTCTCAGTATTTCATTCTGAGACCCCAGAATTAAATACTGGGACCTGCTTCGAAGCCCCAAGAAAAAAGAAAACAGACCGAAAACAAGTTTATATTAGAAACCAAAAAATAAATAAAAAACACACCAAGAATCAACAATCACAGTTCCAACTACAAAAGAAAGTGTGGACATAACCTTGTGTACTGTGATTATTAACAGTACCAAACATTAGGCTTATCTTGGGTATTGCCACAGGCAGCTATTCCAAATGCTGTCATTATCCTTGTGTTGTTGAACACATCTAGATATTCTCACGCAAGGAATCAGCACTGTTATACCTGTTATAGAGAAATACAAAGTCAAATTCTATTGTTTAACATTGACAAAGTTGTAACTTGAGATCTTCCGATTCTTAGTATAGTTCACTGTGAAACTGAACGTGAACATGGCTGTGGAGGACTGCGTCCTCAAACCAGACGCTGGTCAATTCAGCCCCAGGTCACTGTGAACCATTACATTCTTTGTTGGATGTTTTTCTCTGTCTGCTCACTTTATATCTAGGACTGGGCAGTGGTGACAGGTCGGTACAGGGAGGGTATTGACCAGCCCGATGCTGCTGCCTGGAGGAGGCATTTCCAGTGCGCTCTGGATAAAGAGAGCCTGGTGTTGAGTGCTGATCACAGTCAAGAGCCAGCCGTCCCACACAGGATATATCAGATCATTAGCAGTAAGAGTTTGGGTGTCTCTATTTTATTTTATTTTTTAATCTGATTAATCTTTGTGTAGCTCTGGTCCCTCCGTGGTTGTGTCCTCAGTCTCTCACAGATTATTATCTTGTACGCTGTGTTTAGGCGCTACAGTACATGCAGCCATTGCTCAAGATTATAAGCCTCTAATTCCTTCAGGGAAGTTTGTGGTGAGTCAGTAATGCACTTTGCTTAACACCTCTGTCTCCGTATCGCAGGTGGTTTCCAGTTTTTCATCCACCTCCTGTATTTCTTTGAGTTTTCTCCTGGCAATACTCTGTTTTTTGCTTTTTTATGCAGATGCAGACGTACATAGAGGTGTGTATGCACTTGCACGTTCATCGTCCCTAGAACATCTTACCCAGCACTTGTCCCTCAAGGTAGAGTAATCTCCCTTAACATCCCACTTTGTCCTTTTCTATTTCCCTCAAGGTCTGGTATACAGTATAAGCAAATAAATACAAACTACATTGTACAATAAAACAGAAAGCATGTTGCCTTGCTATTACATTTGAGTCCATTCTAAATTGCATGCACTGCACAATATTCTCCCCCACTGACAAGCATTGTACTAAGTTGGAGGTTTGCATGTATAACCATGAGCACAGAATCTGTGCTGCCGTTTTTATTTTTTGCTTATGAAGAGGAAGTAATTTTGGCTATTATCCTATTTTTGCATATAATGTAGTTTGTCTCTGTTCAGTCAGCTTTCTTACTCACAGAAGAGGCTCCCATAAGTAATATTTTTGTAAACAGTTAGAATTCCGGATTAGACAAAGATTATAAAAACCTGCCATAACGCTGTCACTGGGGTCAGTGGCGTAGCCATGATTTTGTTTCAGGGGGAGGGGGTGGGAGGAAGAGATTTTTGCAGATGGGTAATAATTAGGGTTGTCAATAAAATCGCAGTTAACTTCTGTCTTGTTCCATCATGCTTGTATCACACACACGAGTGGAAGGGGCCAGTGGTCATTTTGACTGAAACTCCTGGGGCAAATCCAATTCACATAATACACGTTTTATTAAAAAAAAAATCATATACAATCGCTGCTTAACTCAGATGTCTTAAATACAGGGTTCGTACAGTTTTTCTGATACAAATTTCAAGCACCTAATTTAAGGAGTTTTTTACACAGTTTTTAATGTGGATAACTAATAACCAGCTGTAAAAATAAAGCTTGTGCTTGTGTAGTTTATTTAGCTGTATAACAACAAAAATCTAAATTATACTCCCTTTGCGTTCAGATAAGCTGGACCAGTAAACTCTATTAATCAGTAACACTTTTTTACAGTTCAGTGTTTTGTGAATGTCTGGAAGCAATACTCCGATAGTAATGTTGTTGAAGCTGACACCCTGGGATCCTTCAAGAAGCTGCTTGATGAGATTTTGGGATCAATAAGCTACTAACAACCAAACGAGCAAGATGGGCCGAATGGCCTCCTCTCGTTTGTAAACTTTCTTATGTTCTTATGATTCTTTGATGCAATTAACATATTATTCCATACATTCTCCCAATCAACAAGTCGGTCTTTTTCCCACAATTTAGTAATAGTCAGATTTAAAAGAATTTTGAGTCAATAGAAGTCACCATGCCCCTTGCATTGGCACTGAGACCCATTCAATGACGAGATGTGTTGATAACTTCGACCCCCAGGATACGCCACAGGTTTTCAAAAGTGCTAAGGGGCGGGACATAGTCTAAAATAAAAAAGTATTCCCACACAAATTAAAATGTGTAACAAAGTCTTGAAAGGTGAGAAGGTTACTATTGTCAGAAATATCGGAAAGAATCTAATTTTACCTTACTTTTACTTACAGCATGAACTACACTATTGAAGGCTCTCTATTTGGATTCTAAGTAGTTCTGTCATGCTATAACAGGACATGGAACCTGCAACTCAAAGGCATCCATTCACAGCACAGCAGGGCCTCGAAGCACAACAGCACATAATTGACTTTTTAAATTAAAATTCACAACCATCAAACAGGAAAGTACCCTGCACTAGAAAACTCATCTCTCAGTAGTATCACAACCTTAAGCATGTGGTCTCAGATTTGTTCTCACTATTTCTTACAGACGTTCTTGCTTGAGGTTTGAAACTGCAGCTCTCAGTTATTTACTCAACTTTGACAGGTAATTGGGATCCTGTGTCTCAAAAAAGCCAAGACTATCAGTGTGAAGCTGCTGAAAATGAGGTAATTGCTATTGGCAAGAGAGAGTGCTGTCATTTCAATGCAGGATTTGAACACGCCATCAGACTCATCACAGATTGAAACCCTGCTACAGTAAGTAAAGATGTTTTTCTGCACCAAAAATGACCTCAGAATATCAGCTTGATTTCTGTAAAAACTCAATAAATCCTACTGCAGTCACCCTGCTGTTAACGTTCGCTGTTGTAAATCGTGCAGAGCGGTCGATGGGTTCATGTAGGGTGTGCTTTATTGTGTTCTTATTTTATCAATGTCTTCTGAATGACATTCGTTTTTTGTTTGTTTTTTTTAAATTACATTTTAAACCGTTTAAAGGTAAAACCATAACAAAACCCAGAATAATGTGCATGCGCAGAGCAAAACAAGTAGAGGGGCACAGTTATATAGGCTGCCCCCCTGTGCCCTGTGGGTTAGGCATCCATAGATCTCAATTAAGTTACAGCTCAACAGGAGAGAAAATAATCTCTAAAAGGTCACAAAAATCAAGTACATGCCAAAACATTTGATTTATTTGCCATTTCTACACGAGTTATAGGAATGGACCTGGTTGAGGCAATTTTGACAGAATTCTGTCTACATATGGAAAACTTTCACCCACAGATACAGCACACTTGCAATTGTTTTTTTTCTGTTTTGTTCTGACGTCTAGGTTTTCATTCAAGAAAGAAGGAGAATACCAGTGTGAGATCACAGCTCTGATTTTTGACGTGGCGTCTCCAGCTGAAGTTGTGTATCGGAATGAGCAATGGGAGAAGTGTCCCGTAGACCAGAGCTCCCTGCTTCCTGCCGGCCCGCTGTATGATATAAACTGTCCAAGCGCAGCTCTGGAGCACCTTTCCTTCCCACATTCAGAGTGCTCGTCTGGTCAGTGAGAACTTGAAATTGATGAAACTCAAGTTAACAATTTGTTATATTTCCAGTCCCTGAACTCAAAAACACGAGCGGGGCTCCTCGAACAAGCACGAGAACAAGCAGACACGTGTCTTAAGCAGACACAAAAGTGCAGTCCTGTTGGTGACTGAAACTGTAGCACATTGCACTGCAGACGAGAAAGAAACCCTACATTCACTGGTATATTAGTTTAAGAAATCCTGCATTATGTTTTAGAACCAGCAGTCAAAAGAGTTCACTTTAGTGGCATCTTTAGTTTTGTTCTTCTCGGTTTAAATTGTAACTCCTGTCATCTTCTTTTTATTTCCAGAAGATCGAAATCACTTAATGGTGGCACACTACAAGAATGGCAATGTTGAGATGATTAAACCAAGAGAAGTGACAGAAACTCACATCAAAATAAAAGTCGCAGAAATGTCTCTCTTTGGTCTCGTGAGAAGACTGCTCCACTATAAAAGTAAAAGTAAAGCGCAGGTGCTTCTGTTTCTCAGGCAGCTGTCTGAGAGAAAGAAGCTGAATGTTTTCTTGCTCTCCTCAAATGTTGCTTTGGATGAAGTAAGTAAAAGACTGGAGAAGCTAAATATTTTCAACACTATTAAATGTAGTCATTCATTTTTCCACCAGCTCTTGCTATTCCAGGTTTAATGAACACTTTTTTTTCACCCCTTCAAAGGTGCAAGAGAAGCAAAAAGACAGTATTTTCATTGAGACAAGTTCCCACTGTGTTGTATCGGAAGAGGAAAAGTACAGCGTTTCATGTGACCTGGAAAATGCTCATGTACAACCAGATGTAATCTAAGTGGAATCCATAAGCATTTTGACATTCCCACAGATGTAGTTCTGCAGGTTTTGTTTTTACTTTGACGTGACGTGTGAGACACTGTGTTACCATTCCAGTGATATATGGATTGGTTATCATGGTTTTGCCCTGAGTGGGTTCTGTGTGGGATATGCAAAGAAAGCTTTCCCCATTATACAGTACTTTACAAAATTGAATGGTAAAGTGGAATTGAGCAAATCTCTACATGGTAGCTCATGGGTCCTCCAATAACAGCGAAAGCATTTGTCACAGGATATACACGTTTGCTTTCCTGATAGACCAAAACTGAACCTTATAAAAGAATTGCTTTTTTTCACTCTTGCAGACGTATGATTTTATAAGACACTACGGTCCCAACTTCCACCCAACATTTGAAATCTTTTTGGACAGTGACGTGAAGGTTCTGACTCTTAAAGTTTTCAATAGCACCAGAAGAGACGCTT
Source organism: Polyodon spathula (assembly GCF_017654505.1). Taxonomy (NCBI): domain Eukaryota; kingdom Metazoa; phylum Chordata; class Actinopteri; order Acipenseriformes; family Polyodontidae; genus Polyodon; species Polyodon spathula. Next base: position 1,281,517 of record NC_054577.1, read on the forward strand.
CAGTGTGGTCTCGCAGAGTATGGCTTGATGGTAAGAGGGTTCATTTGTCATTAAGTGACCTAAAAATCTAACAGTCATTAAATTGCCAGCTTTTGATAATGCCATACTCAGTAATAACTATTTTAAATAAGTGAATCTTATCAAGTGGAATTTCTTTGTTTTGCAACTGGAAATACAAACGTGGCAAACTTCAGTAATGCCGTTATAAATGTGAGTGATTTTTTTAAATGCAATGTCGATACACATCTACTCTAAACCAATGATTGGTAATCTTTTCAGCTCAAGTACCAGGGTTTCCAGCAAGGGCCATCGCATGTGGAATGCAGGGTATTGCTTGAGGGTAAGAGGGTTAATTTGTAATGCTTGGGTGTGGAATGCAGGTATTGCTTGAAGGTAAGAGGGTTCATTTGTAACGCTTCTGGTGTGGAATGCAGGGTATTGCTTGAGGGTAAGAGGGTTCATTTGTAATTGCTTCGGTGTGGAATGCAGGGTATTGCTTGAGGGTAAGAGGGTTCATTTGTAACGCTTGGGTGTGGAATGCAGGGTATTGCTTGAAGGTAAGAGGGTTCATTTGTAATGCTTGGGTGTGGAATGCAGGGTATTGCTTGAAGGTAAGAGGGTTCATTTGTAACGCTTCGGTGTGGAATGCAGGGTATTGCTTGAAGGTAAGAGGGTTCATTTGTAATGCTTGGGTGTGGAATGCAGGGTATTGCTTGAAGGTAAGAGGGTTCATTTGTAACGCAGTACTGTGGAATGCAGGGTATTGCTTCTTTGGCTGAAGAGATACTATCAGCACATCATCTAGCTGGGGAACCTGCTGTGCAATGAAATCGCCCTTAAACTCCTGATGGGAAACAATGCAGCTGAATCTGTTATATCTGGGATGCAAGATGCAACAGACGAAAGCAATCGGTTTGCATTGGCTCACAACGCTGGGTTATTGGAGTTCACAAAGATAACTTTTCAGCTTGGCACGGTGACCGCTTCGCTTTCTTTTGTGTTTAATTGTTGAATTTTTTGTTCCATTACAGTCCTTCATTAATTATTTCCTTTATTTTAAGTTTACAAGGCATGTTGTTAATGCATGTGTGCAACACACAAACCTGGAGTTTACTTTTCTTAAATTCAACTGCTCATTCGAAGCAATTTTTTTACACAGCAGTTACCTCTTGGTCACTATCATAACTGTTGCACGAAACTGGGGCTCCTGTATTCTGCTGGTGTTAATATGGCACCTCTCTGCACTTAGAGGCGTTTGTATTTGATCGCATGGACAAGCAGCAGCGAACCCATGTTGGTATTCGTCTATTCATGACTGATGGTCAAAAAACAAAAATGTTGAGTACAAAAGCTTGAAACTTGACCTAATCAGGACAGACCTTTTAGTTTGTTTGCTGGTTTTGTTGATACCAGTAGTATCCAGCCACGAGGAGTGACGAGGCGCTGTTAGAAGAGCACCAATTAAAATGCAGAATAGATCGTTTTATTCCGCCACCTTCGTTCTGCACGTTGGATTAAAAAGAAGTCTCTGTTAATCGGCTCGTTTCGCTTTTTAATAAAACGTATTTAAAGGCAGGTACGTTCATCACGAAAAAAACAAAAAACAAACTCTAGATATATGTTAAATACCGATATTACATTGAAATAAAGACAATACATCAATCAAAACAGCTGCCTATGCCTGCCACTCAGGAAAGGAGAGAAGCGAGGGCTACAGAGACTTAAATAAATAGACACAATTTAGCACATGATGTCAAGCTGCACGGTGTCTCAGGTGAGAGGTTGAAGGCTCTGCGTTGCTGTATTCTCAGTGTGATTAATGATGGCTTGTTGCGTCTCAGGTTGAAGGCTCTGCGTTGCTGTATTCTCAGTGTGATTAATGATGGCTTGTTGCGTCTCAGGTTGAAGGCTCTGCGTTGCTGTATTCTCAGTGTGATTAATGATGGCTTGTTGCGTCTCAGGTTGAAGGCTCTGCGTTGCTGTATTCTCAGTGTGATTAATGATGGCTTGTTGCGTCTCAGGTTGAAGGCTCTGCGTTGCTGTATTCTCAGTGTGATTAATGATGGCTTGTTGCGTCCCAGGTTGAAGGCTCTGCGTTGCTGTATTCTCAGTGTGATTAATGATGGCTTGTTGCGTCTCAGGTTGAAGGCTCTGCGTTGCTGTATTCTCAGTGTGATTAATGATGGCTTGTTGCGTCTCAGGTTGAAGGCTCTGCGTTGCTGTATTCTCAGTGTGATTAATGATGGCTTGTCGCGTCTCAGGTTGAAGGCTCTGCGTTGCTGTATTCTCAGTGTGATTAATGATGGCTTGTTGCGTCTCAGGTTGAAGGCTCTGCGTTGCTGTATTCTCAGTGTGATTAATGATGGCTTGTTGCGTCTCAGGTTGAAGGCTCTGCGTTGCTGTATTCTCAGTGTGATTAATGATGGCTTGTTGCGTCCCAGGTTGAAGGCTCTGCGTTGCTGTATTCTCAGTGTGATTAATGATGGCTTGTTGCGTCTCAGGTTGAAGGCTCTGCGTTGCTGTATTCTCAGTGTGATTAATGATGGCTTGTTGCGTCTCAGGTTGAAGGCTCTGCGTTGCTGTATTCTCAGTGTGATTAATGATGGCTTGTTGCGTCTCAGGTTGAAGGCTCTGCGTTGCTGTATTCTCAGTGTGATTAATGATGGCTTGTTGCGTCTCAGGTTGAAGGCTCTGCGTTGCTGTATTCTCAGTGTGATTAATGATGGCTTGTTGCGTCTCAGGTTGAAGGCTCTGCGTTGCTGTATTCTCAGTGTGATTAATGATGGCTTGTTGCGTCTCAGGTTGAAGGCTCTGCGTTGCTGTATTCTCAGTGTGATTAATGATGGCTTGTTGCGTCTCAGGTTGAAGGCTCTGCGTTGCTGTATTCTCAGTGTGATTAATGATGGCTTGTTGCGTCTCAGGTTGAAGGCTCTGCGTTGCTGTATTCTCAGTGTGATTAATGATGGCTTGTTGCGTCTCAGGTTGAAGGCTCTGCGTTGCTGTATTCTCAGTGTGATTAATGATGGCTTGTTGCGTCTCAGGTTGAAGGCTCTGCGTTGCTGTATTCTCAGTGTGATTAATGATGGCTTGTTGCGTCTCAGGTTGAAGGCTCTGCGTTGCTGTATTCTCAGTGTGATTAATGATGGCTTGTTGCGTCTCAGGTTGAAGGCTCTGCGTTGCTGTATTCTCAGTGTGATTAATGATGGCTTGTTGCGTCTCAGGTTGAAGGCTCTGCGTTGCTGTATTCTCAGTGTGATTAATGATGGCTTGTTGCGTCTCAGGTTGAAGGCTCTGCGTTGCTGTATTCTCAGTGTGATTAATGATGGCTTGTTGCGTCTCAGGTTGAAGGCTCTGCGTTGCTGTATTCTCAGTGTGATTAATGATGGCTTGTTGCGTCTCAGGTTGAAGGCTCTGCGTTGCTGTATTCTCAGTGTGATTAATGATGGCTTGTTGCGTCTCAGGTTGAAGGCTCTGCGTTGCTGTATTCTCAGTGTGATTAATGATGGCTTGTTGCGTCTCAGGTTGAAGGCTCTGCGTTGCTGTATTCTCAGTGTGATTAATGATGGCTTGTTGCGTCTCAGGTTGAAGGCTCTGCGTTGCTGTATTCTCAGTGTGATTAATGATGGCTTGTTGCGTCTCAGGTTGAAGGCTCTGCGTTGCTGTATTCTCAGTGTGATTAATGATGGCTTGTTGCGTCTCAGGTTGAAGGCTCTGCGTTGCTGTATTCTCAGTGTGATTAATGATGGCTTGTTGCGTCTCAGGTTGAAGGCTCTGCGTTGCTGTATTCTCAGTGTGATTAATGATGGCTTGTTGCGTCTCAGGTTGAAGGCTCTGCGTTGCTGTATTCTCAGTGTGATTAATGATGGCTTGTTGCGTCTCAGGTTGAAGGCTCTGCGTTGCTGTATTCTCAGTGTGATTAATGATGGCTTGTTGCGTCTCAGGTTGAAGGCTCTGCGTTGCTGTATTCTCAGTGTGATTAATGATGGCTTGTTGCGTCTCAGGTTGAAGGCTCTGCGTTGCTGTATTCTCAGTGTGATTAATGATGGCTTGTTGCGTCTCAGGTTGAAGGCTCTGCGTTGCTGTATTCTCAGTGTGATTAATGATGGCTTGTTGCGTCTCAGGTTGAAGGCTCTGCGTTGCTGTATTCTCAGTGTGATTAATGATGGCTTGTTGCGTCCCAGGTTGAAGGCTCTGCGTTGCTGTATTCTCAGTGTGATTAGTGATGGCTTGTTGCGTCTCAGGTTGAAGGCTCTGCGTTGCTGTATTCTCAGTGTGATTAGTGATGGCTTGTTGCGTCTCAGGTTGAAGGCTCTGCGTTGCTGTATTCTCAGTGTGATTAGTGATGGCTTGTTGTGTCTCAGGTTGAAGGCTCTGCGTTGCTGTATTCTCAGTGTGATTAGTGATGGCTTGTTGGGTCTCAGGTTGAAGGCTCTGCATTGCTGTATTCTCAGTGTGATTAATGATGGCTTGTTGTGTCTCAGATGAGAGGTTGAAGGAGGTGCGGACGAGGCTCATCGAGGGGCTGAACGCCGCAGTGATCGGGGACCTGCTGGATGACATGCTGCACGTGAAGGTGTTGAACGATGGCGAGGTGGAGAGAGTGAAGGGGAAGACCGGCGCCAAGGACAGGGCCAGGTGCCTGATCGACATGGTGAGGAAAAAGGGGGCTTCCGCAAGCGAGGAACTCCTCTACAAACTTGCAGAGAGGGACCCTGCCTTATACGACACACTCTGACTTCTAAATCCAGTTATCAATTCACACTATTCTCCCCGTAGAAAAGCACTGATCCCTGTGATTAATACGTTTTTGTGACTAATTTGAAGCTATTAAACATGTTTCAATTTCAGCTAAATTGGTTTATTAATCAAATGTATTCATCTTGTTACATCATCGATTTATTAAAATGCTTGGATACACTGTTACTTGATTGATTACTGTCTTGTTCAAAGTCAT
>NC_054577.1:1286970-1310380 GCF_017654505.1 Polyodon spathula
CCTCCGCACACTTCATTAAGAGTCAGATTCTGTTGCTGGAAACAAGTAGTAAAAAGTAGGCTTTTGATTTTTTTCTTAACACTTTACAGAAGCTATTTTTAGTTTTCTACATTAAACTTGAGGAAGAATAATTAAACCGTTTAATTTGCAGTTGTAAATGTTTAAGTAGAACCTCAATGCCTGCTGAAAACAAGGCATATAGAAGAGTTAAATATATAAGCAACTTGCCTGAATCAATAATACCCATAAAAAAAGTTTTTTCTGTACAATACTAAATTTCCCTGACTCACAGGCTTTTCAAGATATCTGCAGAAAACACTGTAGGGCCACATTTATAACCCATTTACCTTTTTGTCTAATTTAACAGTCCCTATACGCAGTTCCAAGTGTTTATTTTTTATTTATTTTAGTTAAAAATACTTTATGAATATGGACCTGAATCAAAGTGGTGAGTGCAGTGCAGATACAAATCAGACAGACAATTACGAACAGGTGCAAGGTTTGTGAGTTCAATCCGGGGGGGGAGGACTGCTGCTGTACCCTTGAGCAAGGTACTTCACCTAGATTGCTCCAGTAAAAACCCAACTGTATAAATGGATAATTGTAAGTAAAAATAATGTGATATATTGTAACAATTGTAATTGGATAAGGGTGTCTGCTAAGAAATAATGAAGAGTTTTGTAACCACTGGGGGTCTTAACGAAGAACTTGATTACAATCTTTGCTCTTATGATTTATCATGTATATTAGGTTATAGTTTGTGGCGCAGTGGTTAGCGCTGCTGCCTCACAGCTTCAGGGTCCCAGGTTTGATTCCTGTTTCAGGGGAGTTTGCATGTTCTCCCCGTGTCTGTGTTGGTTTTCACCAGGCACAACGGTTTCCTCCCCTCATAATGGTCAGGTTGACTGGTCACTCTAAATTGCCCTCTGTGTGCATGCTTGTGTGAGAGTTGGCCAGTGATGGACTGGTGCTCCTATGAGTCACAGTCAGTCCAGCAGGTTTGTGTAGCTCCCTGTAAATCTCCAACTGCTTAAGACCAAATAAAAGGGTTAAGCCTGTCCAATTAAGCAAATTAATTCAAATCAGGTAATGAAGGCCTCAGGGGGGAGGGAATCAGAAAATGAAAACCTTCTTGTCCCTGACAAAGTAGATGTTAACACAGTCATTCATTCACAGTTCTGTTTTATTTTTATTATTTCAAAGCACGTATTTATGTTTTGATTGAAGTCCTGCTTTCCTGTCAAAAGTACAGAAAACAAACAAGGAGATCAAACTTGCATGCAAAGAACTTTATTACAAATATATAATGCGGTTTGGATGTAGGATTTACTTTTGGTTTCAAGTTAAACCGTTGAAACTGTTTTTATTTTCAATGAACTACATTTGTCCCAGGTCTGTTGGGGAGTCACTCTGGCTCTTTCCTATATTTCCATACTGCGTGCCACAGCCCTGTGAGCAGTACCCAATGAGAGACTGCTCACTATACAAGCCCCTGAGGATTCCTCTTTTACTACTACCTGCTGGAATGTTATTAAATGTGATGCTGCAATGCAGGCACTCGGAAATAAAACACTCCTTGTAATACAGAAATGTTTTTTCTCCAAATCTGTCCAATCTGAAATGCCTGTAAGTAGGAAATATATACATATTAAATTGTTTATGTTAGGCAAGAATCATCATTAGGCATCAATAAATAAGTATTCATGAATCATTACCAACACATAGCACTAAATTGTGGTAATTCCCTGGTACACCTGTAAGAGCCAAAACAAGCCTTGCTTAAACTCGCGAATACAGAGTTGATTTTCACTTTTAAACAACTTCTACTCAACAGGAGGGTATTTTTAATCAGTGGAAGTATTGAAAAGTATTATCAATCTAATCTTACTGTCAAGCCATGCAAAGTGGCCCAGTCTTCTAAACCGCTGTGTCCCCACACAGCTCTGAATCTTTCACATATTAAGGACCGATTCAAATCTGTCTCCTCCAGCACCATCTCTGTTAATATTTTTTCTAGAATTTCTTCCGGAAGCTGTCAAAACAAACCATTTTAGACCATTATCAATGTACGCATTTGAGTTATTTTACATTGTGAATTATGTTGCTATGGCTTTCAATAGGAAACTAATTTTACAATGTTAGCCATGTACCTGGAACAGATACAAGTCCTGCAGCAGTCCTTTATTTGGGAGATAATCCTATTAAAAAAAGAAGTGAACAGCAATGCTACAGTTTTGGTTAAATTGACTGTTTTATGTGAAATTGAAATGAGCCTCAGACTGCATATACTCACCTTTGTGGTACAGGCCTGGATTTCTTTTTCTAAAAAAAAGAAAAAAGATTAAGCAGAATTTAGACTTAAATCTAAAATAAACACTCTTACTCCAGACCCTAGATTCATATATTCCACTGACAAAAATAATATACAGGATACATTTTACATTTTCTGCAATGCATGGCTTAACTGTGCATTTAAAAAATAAAAATGTACATTATAAATATCATATAGGAGATACTGAAATTGGAGAAGGAATCTATGAAAAAGACCTAGGAGTTTTTGTTGACTCAGAAATGTCTTCATCTAGACAATGTGGGGAAGCTATAAAAAAGGCTAACAAGATGCTCGGATACATTGTGAAAAGTGTTGAATTTAAATCAAGGGAAGTAATGTTAAAACTGTACAATGCACTAGTAAGACCTCATTTTGAATATTGTGTGCAGTTCTGGTCACCTCACTATAAAAAAGATATTGCTGCTCTAGAAAGAGTGCAAAGAAGAGCGACCAGAATTATTCCAGGCTTAAAAGGCATGTCATATGCAGACAGGCTAAAAGAATTGAATCTGTTCAGTCTTGAACAAAGAAGACTACGTGGCGACCTAATTCAAGCATTCAAAATTCTAAAAGGTATTGACAGTGTCGACGCAAGGGACTTTTTCAGCCTGAAAAAAGAAACAAGGACCAGGGGTCACAAATGGAGTTTAGACAAAGGGGCATTCAGTACAGAAAATAGGAGACACTTTTTTACACAGAGAATTGTGAGGGTCTGGAATCAACTCCCCAGTAATGTTGTTGAAGCTGACACCCTGGGATCCTTCAAGAAGCTGCTTGATGAGATTTTGGGATCAATAAGCTACTAACAACCAAATGAGCGAATGGCCTCCTCTCGTTTGTAAACTTTCTTATGTTCTTATTTCTTTTTATGGAAATCAAGCAAAAAAAAAAAATCTCGCTGCCTGTTGTCTCTCCACATGGGAAGTGCCCCCCATGGAAGCCTGGTTTTCTTTGTTAACTGCTCTGCCACTCTGCTCCACCACCCCTAGCAACATTTCATTAGCATCAACTGGCCTATGCGCAAAACGTTTTCCATGCCTGGTAAGTACAAAGTGTAAACCTAACATTGTTTTACTACATGTCCTGCAAAAAAATACTTTTCAAAAGACTAAAATAAATCATCTATTTGTTTGAAAAAAAAAAAAAAAATGTGTAAAGTAGTGTAATAATCATACTGTATGGGAGATGATATCTACTCAATTTTTTTTTAAGGACACATTTGTTGATAGTAGGTCTCAAACAAGGCAATTACAACTGAGCTACAGATCGAGGTTCTCAAAGTACCCCATGGAACTAAAGCTTTACCTCCCGAGACTCAACAGCAAACAGCAAACACCACCACTTTCCTATGGAAGGCATGTCTTGCTAGAAAAATAAAAAGGAAAAGTTCAGCTAATGAAACAAAAGAAGTCATCCTGTTCTCAAGCCAGTCGATCCACAGTCTAAAGGACAAACAGAAAAAAAAAAAAAAAAAAAAAAACATTATATAGTACAAGTCACAATTACCATACGCACAACGCAACAACCCCATTTGCCTACCTCAATGAAATTTACACCCGGCATATACCCAGAGAATTTAGCTTGTAGATATAATTTATAAATATTGAAAACGCTTGTCACAAATGCAACATTTAAAATCAGTTTGGCAATTAAATCTGGAATGGAAAATGCTTTAATCAATCTTATTTATTTATTTATTTATTTATACACTCGGCAAGTCAACATTTAGCTGACAGAGAAATCCGAAATAAATCTTTGAGGTTTAGCAATTCAATCTGAAAAAGGAAATCTGGGAAAAGAAACCCGGGTTTTGTCCAAATAAATTATTTATCTATGACCAAGAAACTCGACTCAGCCTTTACTTCGTTCTATCACGTACATTTCCCAATTTGATTATATCGCTATTAAATCAGTTGTCATCTGTTTCGTTCGTTGCTTGTTTGGTATTTTCCATTACGCAATTTGAGCACAGTGATTTGCCCAAAACCCGCAATAACCATTTCTTCTTTTTTGTTCCGATCTTTGCTTGTTTGATATTTTCCATTTCGCAATTTGATGAAGTAACCTTTAGTTTCGTTGTTTGATAATGTGTAAATGCTCAACTGTCTTTAACTGTATTTTGTTGTCACATAAGCACTCACACAGTCCTCAATTATAACAGCGCTCCCTATGCGCTCTGTGAAATGGGTGTACAAAACAGCGCTTTTAAAACTGTATACATTTATTTGAATATGAGACTAAAGATGGGAAAAATCCTTGTGCAAGTGTTTATTATTATTATTATTATTATTATTATTATTATTATTATTATTATTATTTATTATTATTTATTCTTTCACAAGAATCGAAATATTGATCATATCTGTAGCAGCTGCACCACTATCACCTTGACTGAACCAGTTCAATTGAAACAAATTATTGTTCAATATATATACGATTTATATTATAATCAGTCCAAGCCATTTCTGTTCCAAAGTTCAAAAGTATGTTTTTCACCATCATCCAACAGCTTTTTGTTTCCTTTTTGAATCTGGGACTAAATGGAGGCACACAGTTTGCTGCCTGTATGTCGAAGGTACATTTTTGCATCTACATAGAGTGGATATACCCTTTCTGTCCTCTTTATTAGCAGCTGTAGGCCCCATTGGATCTGGCATCTCCGTGATGTAGGGCATGTCCTCCTGCTATATCCTGGATCTCTTGATCACTGAACAAATGCTGTAGGTCACTTAAGCACTGCTGCAGATCAAGTGCACCAACAATGCTGCACTGGTGCCCTGATGCAGGTGATAATGCACCCATGCACCGTGCCAGAATGGTTTGAGGAGCATGACAGGGACTTCAGGCATCGTTCATGGACACCACAATCCCCAGATGTCAATCCCACTGAGAGATTTGGTGTGAACTTGAATGATGCACTCATCACTCCAGCTTGTTGTCTATGACACGTCAAGTCAAGGCTGTGATTATTGCAGCTATATTTCCAGCTCAATACTGTGTGCAGGTCTTAATAAGGTGTCAGGTAAAGCAGGTCACAATGACCTGGTTTTTCATGTTACTGATGGATCTCATTTTTAATTTATATCCAGCCATGCTTGTTACTTCTGCAGAAGACCACAAACACATGTCCCGACCACAGTAGCGCTTCAATGCACGCTGCCCTTACAGCAGTATTTCAGTTTTAAACCACATCCTGAGGTGGTCTGGAAACATCTTAAAACAAGCCTGCACTGATTGGTCAAAGTGTGTGACTGTGAAATTCAGAATCTTCTCATGAAGATGTGCAACTCTTCCTCTCTTCACTAGCTATGGAAATGCAACACATTTACACTGGGCTGCAGACACCAAGTCAGGATATCTACTCTGACATCCCAGCAGGGGTGAAACCGCCTGGAAGACACACAGGTAATTAATGATCCTGGATTTTCTCATTATATATATATATATATATATATATATATATATATATATATATATATATATATATATATATATATATATATATATATATATAGATAGATAGATAGATAGATAGATAGATAGATAGATAACTGTTTATTATGTATATCTCTGTTTTTGCCCTGAGACATTGCACAATTATTTTTTTTTTATATAGGGAAGATAAACGCTTTACACAAGTTAACATACAGTGAATCAATAATTCAATAATATCACACTAAAAGCGATGCTTTAAATTCTGTGAAACAGTGCAGTGAATTTGAATATGTGGCAAGGCTCCAACCTGCTATTCCTAATCTACATTAATGATTTAGATTCTGGTATAGTAAGCAAACTTGTTAAATTTGCAGATGACACAAAAGTAGAAGGAGTGGCAAACACTGTTTCAGCAGCAAAGGTCATTCAGAATGATCTAGACAAGATTCAGAACTGGGCAGACACATGGCAAATGACATTTAATAGAGAAAAGTGTATGGTACTGCACACAGGAAATAAAAATGTACATTATAAACATCATATGGGAGATACTGAAATTGGAGAAGGAATCTATGAAAAAGACCTAGGAGTTTTTGTTGACTCAGAAATGTCTTCATCTAGACAATGTGGGGAAGCTATAAAAAAGGCTAACAAGATGCTCGGATACATTGTGAAAAGTGTTGAATTTAAATCAAGGGAAGTAATGTTAAAACTGTACAATGCACTAGTAAGACCTCATCTTGAATATTGTGTGCAGTTCTGGTCACCTCTCTATAAAAAAGATATTGCTGCTCTAGAAAGAGTGCAAAGAAGAGCGACCAGAATTAAAAGGCATGTCGTATGCAGACAGGCTAAAAGAATTGAATCTGTTCAGTCTTGAACAAAGAAGACTACGTGGCGACCTAATTCAAGCATTCAAAATTCTAAAAGGTATTGACAGTGTCGACCCAAGGGACTTTTTCAGCCTGAAAAAAGAAACAAGGACCAGGGGTCACAAATGGAGTTTAGACAAAGGGGCATTCAGAACAGAAAATAGGAGGCACTTTTTTACACAGAGAATTGTGAGGGTCTGGAATCAACTCCCCAGTAATGTTGTTGAAGCTGACACCCTGGGATCCTTCAAGAAGCTGCTTGATGAGATTTTGGGATCAATAAGCTACTAACAACCAAACGAGCAAGATGGGCCGAATGGCCTCCTCTCGTTTGTAAACTTTCTTATGTTCTTATGTTCTAACCATCCATACCCATCCAATATACAGACAGCTGGAACCTTATATATATATATTAAGAGGAAGTGCGAGAACTGACAGCTACTCTCTAGTATTGACAAAGCAAAATCAGCCAAAAGCACCATTCCACATTTAATTAGTAGCAGACACTAAATAAGTCGCCAAAGGTAAAAAATGTCCTTCTCCTTCTCTTTCTTCTTCTTCCACCTCATTTTTACAGACCCCCGGCACTTTTATCCACCCACATGTATATTACAGAACACTTAATGACAATTAACTTGTTTTGTCAACATGGAAATATACTAGAGAACAGATTTATTGTGACTTCTATATCATTTATAGTAAATTATTTATTTCTGTTGTAAAATGGAACATTTGCTGCAAAAAAAAAAAATCTTTCTTTATATAAATATAAGAAGGTGTGGTATACATGGGATTTAAACCTACAACCTTCAGCTTGCAAACGCATTGTGTTAACTGTCAGTGCTACACAATTAATTGAGAAAAAGCAGTACTTTGAAAGATGAAGTCAGCCAGCTGAGAATTTTCAGGACTCGTATTGAGATTTTTGGAGCCATCACTCATCTTCAGCTTCATCACCCTCATTCTGAGATTTTGATCTTGAGCTCTGAAAATGTTTGGTTTCCTGAGAGTGTAACGCTCATTGTAGTCCCTATTGGCGCAAGGAAGTACGGTTTCCTCTCTCGATACTGGTTGATGAGAGTAACGCTATTTGTGGTCCCCACTGGACAAAAAGGAACATTCATTTCTGAGAATTAGCTATGCTGAAGGATAGCCTGTATATTTGGTAAAAGTAAAACATAAATAAATAAATACATTGAAATAAATGAATACATAGACATTTACGTATTTATTCATCTTGATATTTATATAAATATTCAGCAGTTCTTGTTCAATTATATATTAGTGAAGATTTTTGTACATAAAGGTTGTCATGCTTTCATATATTTTTACTTTCAAATTAAAAAAATATATTGTAACGACCCGGACAGTTGCTTTGTTGCAGGACTTGTTGTCTGTTCAGTTTGTCTTGTCTGTCTTTTATATGTTACATGTATTGTAAGGGGAGTGGGTCGGGTCACGGTGTTAGTGAATGGGGAGAATGTGAGTTGTTGTTTACGGGGGTGGCAGAGATATGAGAATTCAACACTGTCTCCCTGAGTTAGGGTAGCACCTGTCCGGGTTTGACTGGCCAGTCCGGGAATTTGCATCTGTGTCCGTGTGGCAGGAATTAACAAGCCCGTCCGGCTTTTAAGTGAAATGCACTTACCTTCCTATAATATTTTCTTTGACATACATCAGTTGCTTAACAATTTCCATTATATTATTAGAAACTTACTGTTTAGTACTGAGCTGTACATTCCACTTTGTCCCCATCATTTGAATAATGCTGAAGACAACGAACAGAACCCTGTGATGTAAACAATCAAAGTGAGGGGTTGCAGTCACATGACCCCAGCAGGCACATACTGTCAGTATTTACAACCAGGGAGCATACTTCTTATTTTGTTTATTACAGTAGATTACCAGCAGTGAAACAGTAAAGACAGGGAGACAGACGAGAGAGAGAGAAAAAAGGAGGGATTGAAAAAGACAGAGTAGACCTCAAACAGCCTTCCACCCAGTCTGCCCTGCTGTGTGACGCCCTGTGATCAGAGAAAAGGAGGGAGAATAATGCATCTTCAGCTAACCACCCACCTAGGGAGCCTTTTCCACACTAACACCAACCTGTGAGCTGCTCTGTGACCACCTTATATACACAGGTAGGCTTCTCTGACGCACACCAACGCACATAAGAGTGCCGTACGGTTGGGTTCAGCCACAACCCAAACTCACTAATTCTCCACTGGCGCTCCCGCCTCCCCTGCTACAGACCTTGTCGGCCGTCACTGCTTCTTACCTCCAGGAATTAGAAAGATATCATTTATGATGTGCAGATACTTGGAATTTGTGACCCTTGCTGTCCAAGCACACTTTGACCTTTCATATGACCAAGATTATTTTTTCCTTTTGAAAAAAACGTACATTTTAAGAAAAAATACATTTCCAATAGTTACAAAATTCAGTACCAGTATGAATTATATACAGTATTTCTATGTTCTCATGTAAACGTTTGACATCTTTTGCTATTTACACGCACAGTTAAAACAACATATGATTGAGAACGAGTGATTTGCAGTGCTCGGGTGTGCATTTGATGTACAGTAGGTGCTTCAGTGACAGACACAAAGTTACAGTTCAAACAGTACTTTTAATCTTTCTTTTTCCTGGCTTGAGACCATTAAATAAGGCTGGCTCTACCCAACAAGTCACAAAATAATAATAAAATAACACTCGCTTTAAAACACCTATAATACAAATACAAAGACAAATAGAAACACAGACAGTTAGCAAAACAAACAAAACACTCTTGGATTCCATCCAATCCCTCAATGGGTCCTTTCTGTAACCACAGCAAAGGAACAGATCACTGGGCCACCTCCTCTAAATCTATTTTCATGACTGATTCACGTATTAAATATATTCTGCAGACACAGCCATAGTGGAAAATGAAATGCCCTTTGGGAAGACTATTGTTTCATTGGGCCAACCATTTTCTACTATTGTCCTCCTGCTCAGTCCATATTTACTATGGGATATTCAGTGCCTATAGAAAGTCTACACCCCCTTGAACTTTTTTCACATTTTGTTGTGTCAGTGCCTCAGTTTAATGCATTTAAATGATTATTTTTTTTCCCCCCACTTATCTACACACCATACTACACACTATTAAGGGGGAAAAGTTTTTATTGGGAAAACAATTATATATTAAAAATACAAAACTGAAAGACCATAATTGGATATGTCTCCACCCCCCTGAGTTAATACTTGATGGAAACACCTTTGGCAGCAATTATAGCTGTGAGTCTGTTGGGATAGGTCTCTACCAAACTTTGCAACAGTTCAAGCTCTGTCAAGTTCCTTGGGGAGTGTTGATGGACAGCAATCTTCAAGTCAAGCCACACATTTTCGATTGGATTTAGGTCGGGGCTCTGACTGGGCCACTCAAGGACATTTACATTTTTGTTCCTTAGCCACTCCAGTGTAGCGCTGGTTGTGTGCTTTGGGTCGTTGTCATGCTGAAAGGTGAACTTCCCTCCCAGTTTCTTGCAGAGGGCAGCAGGTTTTCCTCAAGGACTTCTCTACTTTGCTCCATTCATTTTCCTTTCTCTCCTGACAAGTGCCCCAGTCCCTGCCGGTGAGAAACATCCCCATAACATGATGCTGCCACCACCATGCTGCACAGTAGAGATGGTGTTCTTTGGGTGATGTGCTGTGTTGGGTTTGCGCCAAACATAACACTTTGCATTTAGGCCAAAAAGTTGCATTTTAGTTTAATTTTGCAACATGGCTACAGAATTCCCTGAGCGTTTTTTTGCATACTGTGGGATTCAAGGTGGGCTTTCTTGAGTAATGGCTTCCTTCTTGCCACCCTACCATACAGGTGTCATGAGCACACTTTGACCAGTCTTGGCCATAAAAGCCTGTAGCTCTTGTAAAGTTGCCATTGACCTCCTGGTAGCCTTTCTGATCAGTCTCCTTCTTGCTCGGTCATCCAGTTTGGAGGGAGGCCTGATCTAGGCAGGGTCCTGGTGGTGCCATACACCTTCCACTTCTTAATAATCGTCTTGACCGTGCTCCAAGGGATATTCAATGCCTTTGATATTTTTTTGATACCCATCCCCTGATCTGTGCCTTTCAACAACTTTGTCCCAGAGATCTTTTGAAAGCGCCTTGGTGCTCATGTTTGGGTCTTTGCTTTGAAATGCACTACCCAGCAGAGGGAACCTACAGGAACACCTGAATTTATCCTGAAATCATGTGAATCACTACAATTTAACACAGGTGGAGGCCACTTAACTTTTGTGTGATTTTGAAGACGATTGGTTACACCTGAGCTAATTTAGGATTGCTATTACAAGGAGGGGGGAGGGGGGTGGACACTTATCCAACCAAGCTATTTCAGTTTTTATTTTTAATTAATTGTCTACAAATTTCTAGAATATTTTTTTCACTTGGAAGTTGTGGGATAGGATGTGTAGATAAATGAAAGAAAATAAATAATACATTTTATTTCCAGGCTTTAAGGCAACAAAAGGTGACAATTTTGAAAGAGGGTGTAGACTTTCTCTAGGCACTGTATATATAGGAATAGTTGATGAGTCGATGAGGGGTCCTTAACAGTGTATGATGAAGAGAGAAAGGATCAATGTTGTAAATCCTCCCAACCAGAAAGGGCGATGTTTAAGGATGGTGGTATATGCTGCCTCCTAGATGGACCGCCTTGACGGTAGGTGGAAAACGGAAGGTGACCATATTAGGGGGAGCGCGTAGTTGCAAGTGTCTGGAACAACTCCATTGCAATCAGCTGCAGGACCGCCCTCTGTTGGAGAAACCATGGTGAGGGGTTGATTGTAGGGAGGAGTTTGTGTGTACAAAGGGGAAGCAGCTATATCGGTACGCTGCCTTGTGCTGTTTGGCAGGAGCGGTTTGTGTGTGTGTTTGGGTTTGGGTTTGGGTTTGGGTATGTGTGTTTGGGTTTGGGTTTGGGTTTGGGTATGTGTGTTTGGGTTTGGGTTTGGGTATGTGTGTTTGGGTTTGGGTTTGGGTTTGGGTATGTGTGTTTGGGTTTGGGTTTGGGTATGTGTGTTTGGTTTTGGGTTTGGGTTTGGGTATGTGTGTTTGGGTTTGGGGGTGTGGTTGTGTTTGGGTTTGGGTTTGGGTTTGGGTTTGTGTGTTTGATGTTGGGTTTGGGTTTGGGTATGTGTGTTTGGGTTTGGGTTTGGGTTTGGGTATGTGTGTTTGGGTTTGGGTTTGGGTTTTGGTTTGGTTTGGGTTTGGGTTTGGGTATGTGTGTTTGGGTTTGGGTTTGTTTGGGTTTGGGTTTGGGTTTGGGTATGTGTGTTTGGGTTTGGGTTTGGGTTTGGGTTTGTGTTTGGGTTTGGGTTTGGGTTGTGTGTTTGATTTGGGTTTGGGTTTGGGTATGTGTTTGGGTTTGGGTTTGGGTTTGGGTATGTGTGTTTGGGTTTGGGTTTGGGTTTGGGTATGTGTGTTTGGGTTTGGGTTTGGGTATGTGTGTTTGGGTTTGGGTTTGGGTTTGGGGTATGTGTGTTTGGGTTTGGGTTTGGGTTTGGGTATGTGTGTTTGGGTTTGGGTTTGGGTTTGGGTATGTGTGTTTGGTTTGGGTTTGGGTTTGGGTATGTGTGTTTGTTTGTTTGGGTTTGGGTATGTGTGTTTGGGTTTGGGTTTGGGTATGTGTGTTTGTGTTTGGGTTTGGGTTGGGGTATGTGTGTTTGGGTTTGGGTTTGGGTATGTGTGTTTGATGTTGGGTTTGGGTTTGGGTATGTGTGTTTGGGTTTGGGTTTGGGTATGTGTGTTTGGGTTTGGGTTTGGGTTTGGGTATGTGTGTTTGGGTTTGGGTTTGGGTATGTGTGTTTGGGCCAACAAAACCCAACCCAAACCAACCCCTAACCCAACCCAAAAACCAAACCCATCACAACCCCATCACACAAACCCCAACTCACACCCACAATGTTTGGGGGGGGTTGGGTTTTTAGTTGCTTTGGGTTTAAACACAAAACCCAAACCCATTTTGGTTTGGGGGGTTATGGTGTTTGGGTTTGCCGGTTAAATTTTTGGTAACACAAACTGGGCCACACCCCCAAAACCCCCATACACACAATGTTTTTGGGTTTTTTGACCGTACCATGTGTTTGGTCGTTGGGTTTGTGTGTTGGGTTTGGGTTTGTGTTTGGGTTTGTGTGTTTGGGTTTGGGTTTGGGTTTGTGGGTTTGGGTTTGGGTTTGGGTTTGGGTTATGGGTGTGGGTATAAGTGGTTTGGTGGTGTGTTGGGTTTGAGTTTTGGTAAAGTGGGTATGTTTTTTGGGGTTGACGGTTAGGGTATGTGTGTTGGGTTTATGTGGTTTGGGTTTGGTTACCCAAACTAAAACCCCAAACCGTTTGTGGGTTGGGTTGTGTGTTGGGTGTTGGGGTTTGGGTGTGTAGTTGGCGTTTCCATACCACCACAAACCCAAACCACAAGAGGCTTTGGGTAACCCATTTGGTTTGGGACACAAATTGTAAACCCATTGTTGGGGGTTTGGGTATGTGTGTTTGGGTTTGGGTTTGGGTTTGGGTATGTGTGTTTGGGTTTGGGTTTGGGTATGTGTGTTTGGGTTTGGGTTTGGGTTTGTGGTTTGGGTTTGTGTTTGGGTATGTGTGTTTGGGTTTGGTTTGGGTATGTGTGTTTGGGTTTGGGTTTGGGTTTGTGTGTTGGGTTTGGGTTTGGGTATGTGTGTTTGGGTTTTTGGGTTTGGGTATGTGTGTTTGGGTTTGGGTTTGGGTTTGGGTATGTGTTTGTTTGGGTTTGGGTTTGGGTATGTGTGTTTGGGTTTGGGTTTGGGTTTGGGTTGGTATGTGTTTGGGTTTGGGTTTGGGTATGTGTGTTTGGGTTTGGGTTTGGGTATGTGTGTTTGGGTTTGGGTTTGGGTATGTGTGTTTGGGTTTGGGTTTGGGTTTGGGTATGTGTGTTTGGGTTTGGGTTTGGGTTTGGGTTTGTGTGTGTTTGGGTTTGGGTTTGGGTATGTGTGTTTGGGTTTGGGTTTGGGTTTGGGTTTGGGTTTGGGTTTGGGTTTGGGTTTGTGTGTTTGGGTTTGGGTTTGGGTTTGGGTATGTGTGTTTGGGGTTTGGGTTTGGGTATGTGTGTTTGGGTTTGGGTTTGGGTATGTGTGTTTGATGTTGGGTTTGGGTTTGGGTATGTGTGTTTGATGTTGGGTTTGGGTTTGGGTATGTGTTTGGGTTTGGGTTTGGGTTTGGGTTTGTGTTTGGGTTTGGTTTTGGGTATGTGTGTTTGGGTTTGGGTTTGTTTGGGTATGTGTGGGTTTGGGTTTGGGTTTGTGTGTTTGGGTTTGGGTTGTTTGTTTGTGTGTTTGGGTTTGGGTTTGGGTATGTGTGTTTGGGTTTGGGTTTGGGTTTGGGTATGTGTGTTTGTTTGGGTTTGGGTTTGGGTTTGGGTTTGGGCATGTGTGGGTTTGGGTTTGGGTTTGGGTATGTGTGTTTGGGTTTGGGTTTGGGTTTGGGTATGTGTGTTTGGGTTTGGGTTTGTGTTTGTGTGTGTGTGTTTGGGTTTGGGTTGGGTTTGTATGTGTGTTTGGGTTTGGGTTTGGGTATGTGTGTTTGGGTTTGGGTTTGGGTATGTGTGTTTGGGTTTGGTTTGGGTATGTGTGTTTGGGTGTTGGGTTTGGGTTTGGGTATGTGTGTTTGGGTTTGGGTTTGGGTTTGGGTATGTGTGTTTGGGTTTGGGTTTGGGTTTGGGTATGTGTGTTTGGGTTTGGGTTTGGGTTTGGGTATTTGTGTTTGGGTTTGGGTTTGGGTATGTGTGTGTTTGGGTTTGGGTTTGGGTATGTGTGTTTGGGTTTGGGTTTGGTTTGTTTGGGTTTGTGTGTATGTGTGTTTGGGTTTGGGTTTGGGTTTGGGTGAGGTTTGCGGTATGTGTGTTTGATGTGGGGTTTGGGTTGGGTAGTGTGTTGGGTTATGCGGTTATGGGTGTTGCGAAGATGTGCTGTTTGGGTTATGGGTAATGTGTGTTTGGGTTTGGGTTTGGGTATGTGTGTTTGGGTTTGGGTTTGGGTTTGGGTATGTGTGTTTGGTTTGGGTTTGGGTTTGGGTATGTGTGTTTGGGTTTGGGTTTGGGTATGTGTGTTTGGGTTTGGGTTTGGGTATGTGTGTTTGGGTTTGGGTTTGGGTATGTGTGTTTGGGTTTGGGTTTGGGTATGTGTGTTTGGGTTTGGGTTTGGGTTTGGGTATGTGTGTTTGGGTTTGGGTTTGGGTATGTGTGTTTGGGTTTGGGTTTGGGTTTGGGTATGTGTGTTTGGGTTTGGGTTTGGGTTTGGGTATGTGTGTTTGGGTTTGGGTTTGGGTTTGTGTATGTGTGTTTGGGTTTGGGTTTGGGTATGTGTGTTTGGGTTTGGTTTGGGTTTGGGTATGTGTGTTTGGGTTTGGGTTTGGGTTTGGGTATGTGTGTTTGGGTTTGGGTTTGGGTTTGGGTATGTGTGTTTGGGTTTGGGTTTGGGTTTGGGTATGTGTGTTTGATGTTGGGTTTGGGTTTGGGTATGTGTGTTTGATTTGGGTTGGGTTTGGGTTTTGGGTTTGGGTGGGTGTTTGTGTTTGGGTTTGGGTTTGGGTATGTGTGTTTGGGTTTGGGTTTGGGTTTGGGTATGTGTGTTTGGGTTTGGGTTTGGGTTTGGGTATGTGTGTTTGGGTTTGGGTTTGGGTATGTGTGTTTGGGTTTGGTTTGGGGTTTGGGTTTGGGTTTGGGTTTGGGTTTGGGTATGTGTGTTTGGGTTTGGGTTTGGGTTTGGGTTTGGGTTTGGGTATTGTGTGTTTGGGTTTGGGTTTGGGTATGTGTGTTTGGGTTTGGGTTTGGGTTTGGGTATGTGTGTTTGGGTTTGGGTTTGGGTATGTGTGTTTGATGTTGGGTTTGGGTTTGGGTATGTGTGTTTGGGTTTGGGTTTGGGTTTGGGTATGTGTGTTTGGGTTTGGGTTTGGGTTTGGGTATGTGTGTTTGGGTTTGGATGGGTTTGGGTATGGGTTTGTGTTTGGGTTTGTGTTTTGGGTTTGGGTTTGGGTATGTGTGTTTGGGTTTGGTTTTGGGTTTGGGTATTTGGGTTTGGGTTTGGGTTTGGGTTTGTGTGTTTGGGTTTGGTTTTGGGTTTGGGTTTGTGTTTGGGTTTGGGTTTTTGGGTATGTGTGTTTGATGTTTGGTTTGGGTTTGGGTATGTGTGTTTGGGTTTGGTTTGGGTATGTGTGTTTGGGTTTGGGTATGTGTGTTTGGGTTTGGGTTTGGGTATGTGTGTTTGGGTTTGGGTTTGGGTTTGGGTATGTGTGTTTGGGTTTTGGGTTTGGGTATGTGTGTTTGGGTTTGGTTTGGGTATGTGTGTGTGTGGGTTTGGGTTTGGGTTTGGGTATGTGTGTTTGATGTTGGGTTTGGGTTTTGGTATGTGTGTTTGGGTTTGGGTTTGGGTTTGGGTATGTGTGTTTGGGTTTGGGTTGTGTTTGGGTTTGGGTATGTGTGTTTGGGTTTGGGTTTGGGTTTGGGTATGTGTGTTTGGGTTTGGGTTTGGGTTTGGGTATGTGTGTTTGGGTTTGGGTTTGGGTTTGGGTATGTGTGTTTGGGTTTGGGTTTGGGTTTGGGTATGTGTGTTTGGGTTTGGGTTTGGGTATGTGTGTTTGGGTTTGGGTTTGGGTTTGGGTATGTGTGTTTGGGTTTGGGTATGTGTGTTGGGTGGGTTTGGGTTGTGTGTTTGGGTTTGGGTTTGGGTTTGGGTATGTGTGTTTGGGTTTGGGTTTGGGTTTGGGTATGTGTGTTTGATTTGGGTTTGGGTTTGGGTATGTGTGTTTGGGTTTGGGTTTGGGTGGGTTTGTGTGTTGGGTTTGGGGTTTGGGTTTGTGTGTTTGGGTTTGGTTTGGGTATGTGTGTTTGGGTTTGGGTTTGGGTATGTGTGTTTGGGTTTGGTTTTGGGTTTGGGTATGTGTGTTTGGGTTTGGGTTTGGGTTTGGGTATGTGTGTTTGGGTTTGGGTTTGGGTATGTGTGTTTGGGTGGGTGTGTTTGGGTATGTGTGTTTGGGTTTGGTTTGGGTATGTGTGTTTGGGTTTGGGTTTGGGTTTGTGTATTGGGTTTGGTTTTGGGTTTGTGTTTGGGTATGTGTGTTTGGGTTTGGGTTTGGGTTTGTTTTGGGTATGTGTGTTTGGGTTTGTGTTTGGGTTTGGGTGTTTGGGTTTGTGTTTGGGTTTGGGTTTGGGTTTGGGTTTGGGTTTGGGTTTTGGGTTTGGGTTTGGGTATGTGTGTTTGGGTTTGGGTTTGGGGTTTGGGTTTGGGTATGTGTGTTTGGGTTTGGGTTTGGGTATGTGTGTTTGGGTTTGGGTTTGGGTTTGGGTATGTGTGTTTGGGTTTGGGTTTGGGTTTGGGTATGTGTGTTTGGGTTTGGGTTTGGGTATGTGTGTTTGGGTTTGGGTTTGGGTTTGGGTATGTGTGTTTGGGTTTGGGTTTGGGTTTGGGTATGTGTGTTTGGGTTTGGGTTTGGGTATGTGTGTTTGGGTTTGGGTTTGGGTTTGGTATGTGGTGTTTGGGTTTGGGTTTGGGTATGTGTGTTTGGGTTTGGGTTTGGGTGTTTGATGTTTTTTTGGGTTTGGGTTTGGGTATGTGTGTTTGGGTTTGGGTTTGGGTTTGGGTATGTGTGTTTGGGTTTGGGTTTGGGTTTGGGTATGTGTGTTTGAATAATGTTGGGGATTATTGAGTACCATTTGTTTTTGTTTTTGGTCTGCAAGCCAGCCATGTTCACCCTTATACCATTGCTGCTAGAGGGATGTTTTTTTTTTTTTGTTTATATTTAATAAACAGACGTTTTTGGGAGAAATCGCTGTCTGGTCTGTCAATCTATTCACTACACCACTTGCACCTGTCACACAGTGAAAATATCCTTCTGTATTTGATATGCATATCTTTGTAGCTACCAGTGTCAGTAATTCTGTTTTTATTCTCCGTTGTTTCATAAGCTACTGCTATTCTCTTTATTATGTTTTTATAATGTATCCAGATTACCAAAAAATTAACTACATTTGTTTCTCTTTACATATATAATATATGTATTGTTTCTTTTGTGTGCCACTACCAGACCAGGCAAGCGCCATGGATTCGCATGCAACAGTAGCTGAAGGGTTTGTTATCGTTACTCACAAGTACCCTCTTAAAGGTGCTGGCCAGGTTGTGCCAGGAACAGTGGCAAGCCAGCTGCCATGGCCGCTGCAGACATTTCTACGAGGACAGCCCAAAGCTTTGGGGGTAAGTCAGCAGTTATATCCACACTGTGTGCAGCGATTTCTGAAGCTTAGAGAGCACAGTACTGACAGAAATACTGTAGCACTGTATATGGTTTGCAATGCAACGCATTTCTTCCACAGGTTGTAATATTCTCATTTCAGTGAATTCCTTCTAGTTGAATTAAAAAAAAACAAGTCACTTTAGCTATTTTTATTTTTGTTATGTTTTTTATTGACCAATAAAACACATTTTCAAGAGAGTTCTATAAGATGCAGTACTATAATACTATTGTGTGTGTGTGAAGAATAAAGACCAAATCCTTGTTAACAGCTCTTCAATAACTCAAACAGTGCACAGCAATCCAGTTGGCAGCAGGCATGTCAAGCACAGGAGATGAAGCCACAGTTCCCAGTCAGTAGACAGCTGTGCCTGGCGCTCACGTGGAGCACAGACTGGCAATCAGAGCACGCTGAGCCAGTTCAGGGTCAAGAGCTTGCTTTTCATGCAAATATACTAAATAATAAAAAAAAAGGTTTGGACCAACCATGTGAAGTTGCTCAGCAAACCTGTCTCTGCTCATTCTGACTCATGTAACCCCCCCCCCACAAAATCCACAAAGATAATATGTCTTCATCGCTGCCCCCTTCTTGATCTCTTGTGCTTCACAGGTTTACCCCTCTCTTTGCATTCCAGCATTTTTAACGTATTTGCAAACGCTGATGCTTTGTCTCTTGGTGTGAAAAGTCTTTTACTCTCAAGGTGCAAGGACCCAGAAACAGGGAAGGCTTACCAATACAATTCTAGCTGATTTGCTGGTTTCTGAGCACCAGCTGCAAGATCGGAGCAGATCTTCGACTATGCTTGTCTGTACAGTCTTGGCAGTGAGTGTATTTCAGTCTGAGTGGACCCTAGATCACAGATCATGCATCCTACAGCTCTAATGCAATCTAAATCCACACTTGAATTCATTGTTTAGCGCTACGATTTATACCACAATGTGTAATACCAATGAAATGTTTTCCTTATTTGCAAAATGTTTTGAAATGTTAAAATTGATGAGTTTTCTTATCCTAAATCTGCTTTTCTTTTGTAAGGTCGTGCAAATACTAATTGGGATTGTGAGTCTGCTGTTTGGTCTAGTCCTGGTGAGTGCGTACACGTTTGCAGGAATCATTGGATTACCTTTCTGGACTGGTGTATGGGTAAGGAAAATAAGCAAGACCTTCTTTTCTTCATGGATTTTACCCCAGACTTTCTTCACAAATTGAAATGTCCAATTCGAATGTCACAGAGTATGCTCCAAACAGAGCAGAGAAATAAAACGTCCCTTACATCCAGATCAGATTCCAATGGAGACCCAATAGGCCACTCTGTACATTTCTAGAAGATTGTTGTCAATTTACTTGAGGTAGGCGTGGAATATCTGGGTCACTGTTCCAGAAATGAAAGCTCACATCCTGCATCTTCAGAAGATTCTCTAGATCCAAGGGTAACAGTTCACTTTATGTTTTATAATTTCACTAGTTAATTCATTCTGGTAATGTTTACCCGTTCATATTGATCTTTTAGTGTTGGCTTGTTTAGTTGGTAAGATACTATTGCACTTGTGTGTAAAGGGGCTGCACTGCAGTGCTGATCCTAATTGACTCTCTGGTCTGTTTGATAGTTCACAATTGTCTTAGTGGTTGTCTTATTTAAACAGGCTTGGTCCGATCTCTCCAGGGAAAAGAGGGGAGGGCTGAGGTGAGGCGAGGAGTAGGCTCTGTGGATTTGACCCAGATGGTTTCTTGTCTATTTGGACTGAGAGTGTGGTTCTACCATGCTGTATTTATTTTTCTAACTACTTTAGTGTATATATTTCAATCTCAGCCATTTGAATTAAATATATACTTCTGGATCTATTTAAGGTTAAATTGGAGAGAGTGTGTATTGCAGGAAATCGTATTTTATAACCTGCGATTCAAGTCCAAACGATCATTAAGAGTTTAACATAGATCCCTTTATGGTGACACACATATTAGTAACATTATAGCCATTACAGAAGTTGGGAATTGATCAGTTTGCCATTTCCCTCTGGGACACTGGCACACGCCTTCCTAGTGAACAGGATGGACTTGGGATGCGTCTCAAATAGACCTCTGCTCTGCTGGTATTTATACCCAGCCATCCCAGAGCCTGCATGAGTTTTAACTTTTCTGTCTTCCTAATTCTAGAGGACAGCAAGCCGCTTGCTTTTCTGTTCTGCAAAATGTGTTCTTTTAGTTATCTGGAAATGTCCCAAGCCACAAGGCTTAAACTGTTAGCAATCTATTTTGGTCAGTGTCTGTTCAGCTAAGACTTGTTTCCTGTTCAGAGTATAGCAGTTTGCTGAGCAGCCCTTATTAGCAGACCTGTTGCTGAACATTATCTTTGCTATCCTTCATAGATTTGAACTACAAACATGTTTCTCTCTACAAATGGCACCTTCTGATACTTTCCAAAAGGTATTTCCCTACAATATTAAGTGTCTATTTAAGCAATCACACCACATCATCACATCTGCCGTTTGTTGGCGGCCTATGCCTGCCTGGCATAGGCCGCCAACAAACGCTCTCCAGCCATCCCGGTCCTGAGCCAATCACTCCAGCTGTCCCCAGGTGTGGCCTGTCCTCTTCATGTCTGCCTCCAGGTCACAGCGCCATGTATTCCTTGGGCGACCTCTCTTCCTTTTCCCCTGCGGGTTCCAGGTGAGGGCTTGCCTTGTGGTGCTGGATGCAGGCTTGCAGAGCGTGTGGCTGATCCATCTCCAGCGTCTTTGGAGGATCTCTTCTTCTGCAGGCTGCTGTCTTGTCCTTTGCCACAGTTATTCAATTCTGTCTGGCCAGCGAATTCGCAGAATCCTTCTGAGGCAGGTGTTGATGAAAATCTGGATTCTCTTCATGGTGGTGACGGTGGTTCTCCAGGTCTCTGCTCCGTAAAGTAAGACAGGCTTCATGATGGTGTTAAAGATCCTGATCTTGATGTTGACTGTCAGGTCTGTGGATCTCCAGACGTTCTTCAGTTGCTGGAAAGCCGCCCTTGCCTTGCCAATTCAGGTTCTAACATCAGCATCTGTCCCACCCTGTTTGTCAATGATGCTGCCAAGGTAGGTGAAGCTCTCCACCTCTTCTAGCACCGCACCTTCCAGCCTGATTGGGTGTGGTATTTGCTGTGTTGACCTTGAGGATCTTGCTCTTCCCCCTGTGGATGTTGAGTCCCAAGCAAGCTGAGGTTTCCGCAATGGTTCTGGTCTTTTCTTGCATCTGTTGCTGGGTGTGGGAGAGAAGGGCCAGATCGTCGGCAAAATCAAGGTCGTCCAACTGTGTCCAGAGAGTCCATTGGATGCCATTCTGCTTTTGGGTTGTTGATGACTTCATAACCCAGTCTATCGCGAGCAGGAACAGGAAAGGTGACAGCAAACATCCTTGTCTCACTCCTTTCCTTACTTGGAAGGCGTCGGTGAGTTGCCGGCCATGGAACCCTGCAGGTCATCCCCTCGTAGGAGTTTTGGATGATGTTCATGATCTTCTCCGGCACACTGTAGTGTCTCAGCAGCTTCCAGAGGGTCTGTCTGTCTACGCTGTCAAATGCCTTTTCATAGTCAATAAAGTTGACATAGAGGGGCGAGTTCCACTCTAGTGACTGTTCCAAGATGATGTGCAGCATCACTATCTGGTCAGTGCAGGATCTATCCTTGCGAAAGCCAGCCTGCTGATCTCGGAGCTGGGGGTAGACAGCGTCCTTCATCCTGTTCAATAGGACTCGGTTGAACATCTTTCCTGGGATGGACAGCAGCATTATTCCTCTGTAGTTGGAACAAGAGCTAAGGTCGCCTTTTTTCAGGAGCTTGATGAGGTAGCCCTCTTTCCACTCTGAAGGAACTTGCTCCTCTTCCCAGCTCTGGCTGAAGAGTGGGTAAAACATCTCCACGCTGGTCTCTATGTCAGTCTTCAGCGCCTCCGCCGGAATGCTGTCTGGTCCTGCAGACTTGCCGTTCCTTAGTTGCTTGATGGCCATGCGGATCTCCTCCTTAGTAGGTATACTGCAGTCGATTGGCAGGTCGCTATCAGCTGGCTGGATATCTGGTGGTTCCTGTGGAGCTGGTCTGTTCAGCAAATCCTCAAAATGCTCCACCCATTTGTTCCTCTGCCCCTCTTCATCTGGTATTGTCCTCCCTTCCTTGTCCTTCACAGGTCTTTCTGGTTTGCTGAACTTTCCTGACAGCTTCTTGATGGTGGCGTACAGGTCCTGCGTGTTTCCCTGGTGAGCTGCTTCCTCTGCTTCTGTTGCCAGCGACTCATGTAGTTGCTTTTTTCTTTCTTGATGCTTCTCTTGATGCTCCTGTTCACTTCAGAATACTCTTCCTGTGCCTTGGCTTTTCCAGCTCGAGTGCGACTGTTGTTGACTTCCGCCTTCTTCATTTTCCTCTTCTCTGTCATCTTCAAAGTTTCTACAGACATCCATTCCTTTTGGTTGTGTTTCTTGATGCCCAGGTCTTCTTGACAGGTTGATGATAGTGCCTCCTTTACTCCTTGTCATTTCTCGTCGATGGTCTCTTCCTCTAGCAGCTCTTGTAGGACCTGAAACTTGTTGGAGAGTGAGATGGTGAACTCTTCTAGCTTGGTTGGGCCTTTCAGGAGCATGGTGTTGTAACACTGGCGTGTTGCTGTCCCTCCTATCCAATTCCTCTTCAACTTAAGCTGCAACCAGGCAACAAGGAGATGATGGTCTGAAGCAATGTCTGCTCCTCGTTTGACACGTACATCCTGAAGAGATCTTCTGAACTTCTTCCCAATGCACACGTGGTCAATCTGGTTCTCTGTCGACAGGTCTGGTGATACTCACGTCGCCTTGTGAAGCTTCCTCCAATGACCAGGTTGCCTGTGGCGCATAGGTCGGCGAATCGCTCCCCGTTGTCATCATGCCGATCTTGGCGTTGAAGTCGCCCATGACTATGATGACGTTCCGTCCTGGGCGGTCCTGTACAATGGTTAGCAGTCTGTTGTAAAAGTACTCCTTGTCCTCCTTTTCACTGTCATTCGTTGGTGCATAACACTGGATGACGTCCACGTTGATCCTCCTCTTTTTGATATGGAAGGAGGCTGTGACAATATGTGGGCCATGTGCCTCCCACCCAATGAGCGCTCCCTGGGCTGTCTTGGATAACATCAAGGCGCCTCCCTGGGTGTGCAGCGCGTCTTCTTCCTCATGCCTCGAGAACAGCAGCAACTCCCCTGTGGCAAGCCTCCTCTGACTGGAACCAGTCCATCTTGACTCGTTGATTCCAAGGATGGCAAGGTTGTAATTCCTCATCTCGGCAGCCACTTGTGCGGTCTTTCCTGTTTCGTACATGGTGCGCACGTTCCATGTCCCGATGGTGATGGCGGTCCTGGTGGAGAGGAGGGTCATCAGCCTGGCAGCTTCCAGAGACTGGCATTCCATTACCTGGCGTCATAAAACCTCCAGCTGGAGATCCAGCCTCTCCCAGTACCGAAATGTTTGTTGATGTATCTGTT